>NW_027601263.1:780979-841020 GCF_053455715.1 Rhinoraja longicauda
AGCTGGCGATCGCCATCTTTTATCTGACAACCTGAAGGCCGAAACACACATGAGGTTGGTTGTCTTAAACTTACCCAATAACAGATATTGATTAACCCCATACATACTTACATAACAGGGATATAGAATAAACAGGTGTTGTGTGTGTGTGTGTGTGTTATAAACAAGTGTTGCTTGCTGTCATAAACTCTTTATTTGTGTAGGGTTCCTAACATCCATCCATCCACCCACCCACCCAACCACCTTTGTTGATCATTTTCCAATGTTCTATAGATTTGTGGAGTTGAGTCATGTATCCAGTCCTGGCTCTGTGTTCCTCATGTCCACATTCCCCCCTTTTATCATTCTAATGATAACTATAAAGGTATAAATCAGACGGAAGGCTCATTAGAGACCAGCTTATAGTCGTCAGTTTATCCCTAACCTCATGATGCTTTATTAGCCAGATGGGCTGTCTGGTCTAATCTCGCCTCTATGTCCCTACTCCTTCCGCCCGATCCTTATACCCTAACCCCTCATGGAGACTAGTGGTAAACGTCCCCATGGCTCTGGTTTCTCCCCTGGACATTTAATTGGAGGTACGTTTCCCCGTCTGTCTCCGGAGACCGCAACTCTGTGTTTGTGCTTTTAGAAACCTGTCTACCAGATCTCTAATAAACTAACAGGTAAAGTCAGTGCCGTCTCTGATTATTGTCATCCAACTGACCAACGCCAGCCAACGCCAACTCCACAGATTATGGATCGGTTCCTGTTGATTGGAGGGGAGCTAATCTTGTCCCACTTTTTAAGAAAGGAGGGAGAGAGAGAAAACGGGAAATTATGACACAGATGACACAAAGCTGGGTGGAGGTGTGAACTGTGAAGAGGATGTTAGGACGTTGCAGGGTGAATTGGACAGGTTAAGTGTGTGGGCAGATGCAAGGCAGATGCAGTATGACGTAGATAAATGTGGGGTTATCCACTTTGGCGGCGAAAACAATAGACAATAGACAATAGACAATAGGTGCAGGAGGAGGCCATTCAGCCCTTCGAGCCAGCACCGCCATTCAATGCGATCATGGCTGATCACTCTCAATCAGTACCCCGTTCCTGCCTTCTCCCCATACCCCCTCATTCCGCTATCCTTAAGAGCTCTATCCAGCTCTCTCTTGAAAGCATCCAACGAACTGGCCTCCACTGCCTTCTGAGGCAGAGAATTCCACACCTTCACCACTCTCTGACTGAAAAAGTTCTTCCTCATCTCCGTCCTAAATGGCCTACCCTTTATTCTTAAACTGTGGCCCCTTGTTCTGGACTCCCCCAACATTGGGAACATGTTATCTGCCTCTAATGTGTCCAATCCCTTAATTATCTTATATGTTTCAATAAGATCCCCCCTCATCCTTCTAAATTCCAGTGTATACATGCCTAATTGCTCCAGCCTTTCAACATACGACAGTCCCGCCATTCCGGGAATTAACCCAGTGAACCTACGCTGCACGCCCTCCATAGCAAGAATATCCTTCCTCAAATTTGGAGACAAAAACTGCACACAGTACTCCAGGTGCGGTCTCACCAGGGCCCGGTACAACTGTAGAAGGACCTCTTTGCTCCTATACGCAACTCCTCTTGTTACGAAGGCCAACATTCCAATGGCTTTCTTCACTGCCTGCTGTACCTGCATGCTTCCTTTCATTGACTGATCACTAGGACACCCAGATCTCGTTGAACTCCCCCTCCTCCTAACTTGACACCATTCAGATAATAATCTGCCTTTCTATTCTTACTTCCAAAGTGAATAACCTCACACTTATCTACATTAAACTGCATCTGCCATGTATCCGCCCACTCGCACAACCTGTCCAAGTCACCCTGCAGCCTTATTGCATCTTCCTCACAATTCACACTACCCCCCAACTTAGTATCATCTGCAAATTTGCTAATGGTACTTTTAATCCCTTCGTCCTAAGTCATTAATGTATATCGTAAATAGCTGGGGTCCCAGCACCGAACCTTGCGGTACCCCACTGGTCACTGCCTGCCATTCCGAAAGGGACCCATTTATCCCCACTCTTTGCTTTCTGTCTCTCAACCAATTTTCTATCCATGTCAGTACCCTACCCCCAATACCATGTGCCCTAATTTTGCCCACTAATCTCCTATGTGGGACCTTGTCGAAGGCTTTCTGAAAGTCGAGGTACACCACATCCACTGACTCTCCCTTGTCAATTTTCCTAGTTACATCCTCAAAAAATTCCAGTAGATTTGTCAAGCATGATTTCCCCTTCGTAAATCCATGCTGATTCGGAATGATCCCGTTACTGCTATCCAAATGCTCAGCAATTTCGTCTTTTATAATTGACTCCAACATCTTCCCCACCACTGATGTCAGACTAACTGGTCTATAATTACCCGTTTTCTCTCTCCCTCCTTTCTTAAAAAGTGGGATAACATTTGCTATCCTCCAATCCACAGGAACTGATCCTGAATCTATAGAACATTGAAAAATGATCTCCAATGCTTCCACTATTTCTAGAGCCACCTCCTTAAGTACTCTGGGATGCAGACCATCAGGCCCTGGGGATTTATCAGCCTTCAGTCCCATCAGTCTACCCAAAACCATTTCCTGCCTAATGTGGATTTCCTTCAGTTCCTCCATCAGCCTAGGTTCTCCGGCCCCTAGAACATTTGGGAGATTGTGTGTATCTTCCTCAGTGAAGACAGATCCAAAGTAACGGTTTAACTCGTCTGCCATTTCTTTGTTCCCCATAATAAATTCCCCTGCTTCTGTCTTCAAGGGACCCACATTTGCCTTGACTATTTTTTTCCTCTTCACATACCTAAAAAAACTTTTGCTATCCTCCTTTATATTATTGGCTAGTTTACCCTCGTACCTCATCTTTTCTCCCCGTATTGCCTTTTTAGTTAACTTTTGTTGCTCTTTAAAAGAGTCCCAATCCTCTGTCTTCCCACTCTTCTTTGCTATGTTATACTTCCTCTCCTTAATTTTTATGCTGTCCTTGACTTCCCTCGTCAGCCACAGGTGTCTCTTACTCCCCTTAGAGTCTTTCCATCTCTTTGGAATAACTTGATCCTGCAACCTCTGCATTATTCCCAGGAATACCTGCCATTGCTGTTCTACCGTCTTCCCTGCTAGGGCCTCCTTCCAATCAAATCTGGCCAGCTCCCACCTCATGCCTCTGTAATCCCCTTTGCTATACTGTAATACCGACACTTCCGATTTTCCCTTCTGCCTTTCCATTTGCAGAGTAAAACTTATCATGTTGTGATCACTGCCTCCTAATGGCTCTTTTACCTCTAGTCCCCTTATCAGATCAGGATCATTACACAACACTAAATCCAGAATTGCCTTCTCCCTGGTAGGCTCCAGTACAAGCTGTTCTAAGAATCCATCTCGAAGGGTGGTGGGGGTCAGGGTGTAAGATGTGTGGGGGTCTGGTAGCCTGGTGATTTGGGGCTGGTGGTCAAGTGTGCGGCGGGACTGGGGGTCAGATATGTGGGGACTGGAGGTGAGGTGTGTGCGGGGGTTGGGGTCAGGTGTGTGTGGGGGGGCTGGCTGTCAGGTGCGTGGGGGGGGCAGGAGTCAGTTGTGTGGAGGACTGCGGGTCAGGTGTGTGGGGGCAGCGTGTCAGTTATGTGCGGGAGTTGTTGGTCAGTGGGACAGGTGCGTGGGGGTGTGGGGGCCAGGTGTGTGATGGGGCTTTGGGTCAAAGTTTGGTGGGGTCAGTGGGTCAGAAGTGTTGGGCCGCTGGGGGTCAGGTGTGTGGGGGGCTGAGGTGGTTAGATGTGTGGAGGGCTGATGGGGCAGGGGATCAGTTGTGTGGAGGGCTGAGGGTGTCAGGTGTGTGGGGGTTGGGCGTCAGCGGTGTGCGGGGCTGCGGTTCAGGTGTGGGAGGCCTGGGGGTCAGGTGTGTACGGAGCTGGTGCTCAGGTGTGTCGGAAGGGCGAGGGTCCGGTGAGTGGGGGGCTGATGGTGTCAGATGTGTGGGTGGGCTGTGTCTTCAGGTGTGTGGAGTGGCTGAGAGTCAGGTGTGTGGGGCCTGGAGGTGTCAGGTGTGTCGGAGGGGCGAAGGTCCGGTGTGTGGGTGGCTGAGGGTGTCAGATGTGCGGGTGGGCAGGGTTTCAGGTGTGTGGGGTGGCTGGGAGTCAGGTGTGTGGGGGCTGGAGCGGTAAGTTGTGTGGGGTGCTGGGAGTCAGGTGTGTGCGGGCTGAGGGGGTCAGGTGTGTGAGGGGCTGGGAGTTAGGTGTGTGCGGGCTGAGGGGGTCACGTGTGTGAGGGGCTGGGAGTCAGGTGTGTGGGGGGCTGAGGGGGTCAGGTGTGACGGGGGCTTGGGGTAAGCTATGTGTGGGGCCTGAGGGGGACAGGTGTGTGTGGGGCTGGTGTTTAGGTGAATGCGGAGCTGGAGTTCAGGTGTTTCGGAGGGGTGGCGGTCAGGTTTGTGGGGGCTGAGGCGGTCAGGTGTGTGGAGGGCTGAGGTCTTGTGTGTTAGGGTCAGGGTGTCATGTGTGTGGGGGTGAAGGGGGTCATGTGTGGGGGGCGCTGGGAGTCAGGTCTGTGGAGGGCTGCGAATCAGGTGTGTAGGGTAGGTACTGTGGGGTCAGGTGTGTGGATGGTGGGGTTCATGTGTGTAGGGGGCAGTGGGACAGGTGTCCGGGGGGCTGGGTGACAAGTTGGTCAGGTGTGTGGGGGGCTGTGGGTCAGGTGTTTGGGGAGCTGAGGGGGTCAGGTGATTGTGGGGGTTGGGACTCAGGTGCGGAGGACTGGGGTCATGTTTGTGGGGGTCTGGGTTTCATGCATGTTGGGGGCTGAGTATCAGATCTGTTGGGGGGGGTTTCCAGGAGTATGTGGTAGCTCGGGGGCACGTGTGTGGGAGGCTGGGTGTCATGGTTTGTGTGGATACATGGGATCAGGGGTCAGGGTGTGGGGACTGGAGTTCAGGTGTGTGGGGGCTGTGGGTCACATGTATGCGTGGGGGATGGGGTCAGGTGTATGATGGGGCATGTTGTCAGCTGTTGGGGGCTGGATGTCAAGTATGTGCGGGGCTGGAGACAGGCGTGTGGGACGGCTGGGGTTCAGTTTTGTGCCGGGCTGGGGTTCAAGTGTGTCGGAGTGGTGGGGGACAGGTGTGTGGGGGGCTGAGGGGGTCAGATGTGTGGAAGGCTGACGTCATGTTTGTTGAGGGCTGGGTGCCGTGTGTGTGGCTACTGGGGATCGGATGTCAGGTGTGTTGGGACTGGGGTTAAGGTGTGTGGGGGCTGGGTGTCACGTGTGTGTGGGGGCTTGGGGTCAGGTGTATGGGGGCATTGGGGTCATGTATGCAGGGGGCTGGAAGTCAGGTCTATGCGGGGCTGGGAATCAGGTGCGTATGGGGGCAGGTGGTCAGGTTTGTGGGGGGTGTCAGGGGTCAGATATGTGGAGGTCAGTGAATCAGGTGATTGGTGTGCTGGGGTTGAATTGTGTGAGGTCAGGTATGTGGGGATTGGAGGTGAGGTGTGTGTGGGGGTTGGAGTCAGCTGTGTGTTGGGGGATGGCTGTCAGGTGCGTGGGGAGTCAGGAGTCAGGTGTGTGGGGGCTGGGGGTCAGGTGTGTGGGGGTATGGGGGTCAGGTGTGTGGGGGGGCTGCGGGTCAGTTACGTGCGGGGGCTGTGCGTCAGTGGGTCAGGTGCGTGGGGAGTGTGGGGGCCAGGTGTGTGATTGGGCTTTTGGTCAAATTTGGGGGGGGGTCAGTGGGTCAGACGTGTTGGGCCGCTGGGGTCAGGTTTGTTGGGGGGGGCTGAGGGGTCAGGTATGTGGTGGTCTGGGGGTCAGGTGTGTGGCGGCCTAGGGGCCACATGTGTGGGGGTCTTGTGATCAGGTGTGTGGGAGAGCTGTGGTTCTGGTGTGTGCGGGGCTGGGTTTCAGGTGTGTCGGAGGGGTGGGGGTCAGGTGTGTGGGGGGCCGAGGGGGTCAGGTGTGTGGAGGGCTGAAGCCAGGTGTGTTGCGGACAGGGTTCGCCGTTGTGTGGGGGGCTGAGGGGGTCAGGTGTGGGGGACTGGTGTTCAGGTGTGTGCGGGGCTGGAGTTCAGGTATGTAGGAGGGATGGGGGTCAGGGGTATGGGGGGCTGAGGCCGTCAGGTGTGTACAGACCAGGGGGTCTGGTGATCAGGTGTGTGGGAGGGCTGTGGATCAGGTGTGTGCGGGGCGGGGGTTCAGGTGTGTCGAAGGGGTGGGGGTCAGGTGTGTGGGGCGCTGGGAGTCAGGTTTGTGGAGGGTTGCGATTCAACTGTGTGGGGCTGTGGGGGGATGGGGATCAGGGGGGGTCAGATGTGTGGGGGTCAGGGAGTCAGGTGCTTGGGGGCTGAGGGTGATGAATGTGGGGGACTGCGGGTCAGGTATGTGGGAACTGGAGGTGAGGTGTGTGAGGTATGTGGGGACTGGAGGTGAGGTGAGGGACTGGGGGTCAGTCGTTCAGGTGTGTTGGGCGGCTGGAGGTCAGGTTTGTGGGGGGCTGGGGGTCGGGAGTGTGGCGGTCTGGGGGTCAGGTGTGTGTGGGGGGGGTGGGGGTCATGTGTGTGCGGAGCTGGGGTTCAGGTGTGCCGGGGGGTCAGGTGTGTGGAGGGCTGAGGTCAAATGTTTTGGGGGCAAGGTGTAAGGTGTGTGGGGGCTGAGGGGGTCAACTGTGTGGGGGGGGGCTGGGAGTCAGGTGTGTGGGAGGCTGGGATAAACTATGTTGGGGGTTGCTGAGGGGGTCAGATGTGTGGGGGGCTGGGGTTCAGGTTTGTGCGGGGCTGGATTTCAGGTGTGTGCGGGTCTGGTGTTCAGGTGCATGGTGGGGGGGGGGGGGGCTGGGGACAGGTGTCCGGGGGGCTGAGTGTCAAAGTGTTCAGATGTGTGTTGGGCTGAGGGACAGGTGTGTTGGTTGGCTGAGGGGGTTAGACGTGTGGTGGGGCTGGGGGTCAGGTGTGTGGGGGGGGCTGGGAGCCAGGTGTGTGGAGGGCTGGGTCAGGTGTGTGGGGCGCTGCGGGTCACATGTGTGATGGGGTTGGGCGTCAGTTGCTCTGGTGTGTGGGTAGGCTGGTTGTCAGGTGTGTGGGAGGGCTGTGATTCAGGAGTGTGGGGGAGGGCGGCTGGGGGGCACGTTTGATGGGGGCTGGGTGCCATGTGTGTGTGGCTACTGGGGATCAGAGGTTAGGTGTGTGGGGACTGGGGTTCAGTTGTGCGGGGGCTGGGTGTCACGTGAGTGTGGGGTACTGGTGTCAGGTGCATGGGGGGACTGGGGTCAGGTATGCAGGGAGCTGGAAGTCAGATGTGTGCGGGGCTGGGGTTCAGGTGTATGTGGGGGGCAGGTTTGTCGGGGGGGGTGGGGTTCAGGTGGTCAGATGTGTGGGGGTCAGGGAGTCAGGTGATTAGGGGTTGGGGGTCAAGAGTGTGGGGGACTGTGGATCAGGTATGTGGGGGACTGGAGGTGAGGTGTGTGTGGGGGTTGGGGTCAGTTGTGTGTGGGGGGGCTGGATGTCAGATGCGTGGGGGGGCAGGAGTCAGGTGTGTGGGGTCGGGGGGTCAGGTGTGTTAGGGTCTGGGGGTCAGGTGTGTGGGGGGGCTGCGGGTCATTTATGTGCGGGGTCAGTAGGTCAGGTGCGTGGGGGATGTGGGGGGCTATGGCTCAGATTTTAGGGGGGGTCAGTAGGTCATATGTGTTGGGCCGCTGGGGGCAGGTTTGTGGGGGGCTGGGGGTCAGGTGTCTGGGAGGGCTGGGTTCAGGTGTGTGCGGGGCTGAGGTTCAGGTGTGTTGGAGGGGTGGGGGTTAGGTGTGTGGGGGGATAAGGGGGTCAGGTGTGTGGAGGGCTGACGTCAGGTGTGTTGGGGGCAGGGGGTCAGGTGTGTGGGGGAGCTGATGGGGTCAGATGTATGGGTGGGCTGGGTGTCGGGTGTGTGGGTGGGCAAAGGTCGGGCGTGTGGGGTGGCTGGGAGTCAGGTATGTGGCGGGCTGGGAGCCAGGTGTGTGGGGGCTGGGGGTCACGTGTGTGGGGGCTGGGAGTCAGGTGTATGCGGGATGAGGGGGTCAGGTGCGTGGGCGCTGGGAGTCAGGTGTGTGTGGGGGGGGCTGAGGGGGGCTGGTATGTAGGGGGCTTGGCTTCAACTATGTGGTGAGGCTGATGGGGTCAGGTGTGTGGGGGGCTGTTGTCACATGTGTGTAGGGGCTGGGGTCGGGTGTATGGGGGACTGGTGTCACATGTGTGTAGGGGCTGGGGTCGGGTGTATGGGGGGCTGGGTGTCAGGCGTATGGGGACTGGGGTTCAGGTGTGTGGGGACTGGTGTCACATGTGTGTAGGGGCCGGGGTCGGGTGTATTGGGGGGCTGGGTGTCAGGCGTGTGTGGGGCTGGGGTCGGGTGTATGGGGGTCTGGGTGTCAGGCGTGTGGGGGGCTGGTGGCCAGGTATGCGGGGGGCTGGAGTTCAGGTGTGTGCGGGGCTGTGTTTCAGGTTTGTGGGGGCTGGTTTTCAGTTGTGTGGGGGACAGGGGGTCATGGGGCATATGTGTGGTGGTCAGGGGGACAGGTGAGTGGGGTGCTGGGGTTCAAGTGTGCAGGGGAACTGGGGGTCAGGAATATGGCGGTCTGGAGGTGAGGTGTGTGTGGAGGTTAGGGTCAGGTGTGTGTGGGCTGGCTGGCTGTCAGGTGCTTGGGGGGCTTGGGGTCAGGTTTGTGGGGGGATGGGGGTAAGGTGTGTGGGGGTTTGGGATCAGATGTGTGCGGGGGCTGTGTGTCATTGGGTCAGGTGTGATGGGTGCGGGGGCCAGGTGTGTGATTGGGCTTTGGGTCAAATGTTGGGCAGGTCAGTTGTTCTGATGTGTTGGACGGCTTGGGGTCAGGTTTGTGAGGTGCTGTTGGGCATGTGTGTGTGAGTCTGGGGGTCAGGTGTGTGTGGGGAGCTGGGGGCCATGTGTATGTGAGGCTGGTTGTCATGTTTCTGCGGGGCTGGGGCACAGGTGTGTGGGGGGGGCTGAGGGCAAGTGTGTGGGGAGTCAAGAGGTCAGCTGTGTGCGGGGCTGGGGTTCAGATATGTGGTAGGGGCGGGGGTCAGAGGTGCGGGGGGCTGAGGGGGTCAGGTTTGTGGAGGGCTGAGGTAAGGTTTGCTGGGGGCACTGGGTCAGGTGTGTGGGGGGCTGTGGTACATGTGTGTGCGGGGGGCTGAGGGACAGGTGTCCGGGGGGCTGGGTGACAAGTTGTTCAGGTGTGTGAGGAGCATTGGGTCAGGTGTGTGGGGGGCTGTGGTTCAGGTGTGTGGGAGGCTGGGGATCAGGTGCATAGGGGGGCTGAGGGACTAGTGTCCGGGGGGCTGGGTGACAAGTTGTTCAGATGTGTGGGGAGCAGTGGGCCAGGTGTGTGGGGTGTTGAACGGATCAGGTGTGTTGGGGGGCTGGTTGGCTGGGGGCGTGGTTCAAGCATGGGGGGCGGCGGCTGGGGGGCACATGTGTGGTGCGCTGGGTGTCATGTGTATGTGGCTACTGATGTTCAGAGGTCAGGTGTGTGGGGACTGGGGTTCAGGTATGTGGGCTGTGGGGTCACCTGTCTGGTGAGAGCTGGGGTCAGGTGCATGGGGGGCTGGGTTTCAGGTGTGAGGTCTGCGGGTCAGGGTGTCAGATGTGTGGGGGTCAGGGCGTCTGGTGAGTGGGGGCTTGGGGTCAGGTACGCAGGGGGGATGGAGGTCACGTGTGCGGGGGGACTGGGGGTCAGGTATGTGGGGGACTGGAGGTGAGGTGTGTGTGGGGGTTGGGTTCAGGTGTGTGTGGGGGGCTGTCTGTCAGGTGCGTGGGGGGCTGAGGGTCAGGTTTGTGGGGGTATGGGAGTCAGGTGTGTGAGGGGTGTGGGAGCCAGGTGTGTGATGGGGCTGTGGGTCAAATGTTGGGAGGGGTCAGAAGTGTTGGGCAGCTGGGGGTCAGGTTTGTGAGGGGCTGGGGGTCAGGTGTGTGGGGGGTTGAGGGTCAGGTGTGTGGGGATCTGAGGGTCGGGTGTGTTGGTCGGATGGGATTCAGCTTTGTGAGGGTCTGGTGGTCTTTTGTGTGACGGTCTGTGGGTCAGGTGTGTGTGGGGAGCTGAGAGGCATCTGTGTGGGAGGCTGGGGGTCTGGTTAGTGGGGGGCTGGGGTTCAGATGTGTGGGGGGCTCAGGGTCAGGTGTGTGGGGAGTCAGGGTGTCAGATGTGTGCAGGGATGGGGTTCAGGGTGTGGGAGGTGTGAGGGCCAGTTGTGTGGGGGCAGAGGTTCAGGTGTGTCGGAGGGGTGGGGGTCAGGGTTGTGGGTGGGTCAGCGGGTCATGTGTGTGGAGGGCTGAGGTCAGGTCTGTTGTGGGCAATGGGTCATGTGTGTGTGGGACTGATGGGTCAGGTGTGTGGGGGGCTGGGTGTGAGGTGTGTGGGGGGCTGGGTGTGAGGTGTGTGGGGGGGGGGCTAAGCGGGTCAGGTGTGTGGGTGGCTGTGGATCGGTTGAGAGGGGTCTGGTGGTCATCTATGTGGGGGGGGGGGAAGAGGGGGTCAGGTGTGTGGGGGATGGGGTTCAGGTGTGTATGGGCTGGGTTCACGTGTGTGTTAGGGTCTGGGGTCAGGTGTATGGGGGGCTGTGGGTTAGGTGTGTGGGGGCTGGGGGCCAGGCATGCAGGGGGCTGGTGGTCAGGTGAGTGCGGGGTTGGGGTTCAGGTTTGTGGGGGTCTGGTTGTCCGTTGTGTGGGGGGCTGGGGTGAGGATGTCAGGCGAGTGGGGGTCTGGGGTCAGGTTTGCGGGGGGACTGGGGTTCAGGTATCTGGGGGACTGGAGGTGTGGCGTGTGTGGAGGTTGGGGTCATGTGTGTGTGGGGGGCTGTCCTTTCAGGTGCGTGGGGGGCTGGGGGTCAGGTTTGTGGGGGGATGGTGTCAGGTGTGTGGGGGTCTGGGGATCAGGTGTGCGGAGCTGTGGGTCAGTGGGTCAGGTGTGTGAGGGGTGCGGGGGCCAAGTGTGTGACGAGGCTTTGGGTCAAATGTTGGGTGAGTCAGATGTGTTGGGCGGCTGGGTGTCAGGTTTGTGAGGGGCTGGGTGTCAGCTGTGTGAGGGGAGCTGGGGTTATGTGTGTGTGAGGCTGGTGGTCCGGTTTCTGGGGGGCTGGGGTTCAGGGGTGTGGGGGGCGGGCGCAGGGTCAAGTGTGTGGGAGTCAGGGAGTCAGCTGTCTGCGGGGCTGGGGTGTAGGTCTGCTGGGGTCAGGGGGTCCTGTGTGTGGGCGCTCGGGTTCACGTGTGTGCTCTGCTGGAGTTCAGGCTTGTACGGGGCTGGGGTTCAGGTGTGTGGGGGGGCTGGGAGTCAGCTACGTGGCGGGGCTGAGGGGTTCATGTTTGTGGAGGGCTGGGGTCAGGTGTGTGGGGGGCGTGGGGGATCAGCCGTGTGGGGGGGTTGCTGAGGGGGTCAGGTGTGTGTGGGGGGGTGGAGTACAGGTGTGTCGGAAGGGTGGTGATCAGGGGTGTGGGTGTGTCGGGGAGTCAGGTGTGTGGAAGGCTGAGGTCAGGTCTGTTGTGGGCAAGGGATCAGGTGTGTGGGGGGGGCTGGTTTCAGGTGTGTGAGGGGCGTGGGGGATCAGCCATGTGGGGGGGTTGAGGGGGCAAGGAGTGTGGGGGGCTTGGAGTGTGCTGTTTGGGGGGCTGAGCGGGTCAGGTGGGTGGGGGGCTGTGGGTCAGGTGTGTGGGGGGCTGGGGTTCAGGTGTATGCGTGGCTTGAGTTCAGGTGTGTGTGGGCTGGGGTTCAGGTGTGTGGTGGGTCTGGGGAACAGGTGTCCGGGGAGCTGGGTGACAAGTTGGTCAGGTGTGTGGTGGCTGTGGCTCAGGTGTGTGGGGGGCTGTGGGCCAGGTGTGTTCGGGGCCTAGGGGTCAGGTGAGTGGGGGGGCTGTGATTCAGGTGTGTAGAGGGCTGGGTGTCACGTGTGTGGGGTCTGGGGTTCAAGTGTGTCGGAGTGGTGGGGGACAGGTGTGTTGGGGGCTGAGGGGGTCAGGTGTGTGGAGGGCTGACGTCACGTGTGTTGGAGCAGTGGTCATTTGTGTGGGGGGCTGAGGCGGTCAAGTGTGTGGGGGGCTGGGGTTCAAGTGTGTGGGGGCTGGGGCGTCAGCTATATGGGGGGGCTGAGTGGTCAGGTATGTGGGAGGCTGGGGTTCAGGTGCGTGCTTTGCAGGATTTCATGTGTGTGGGGGGGATGAAGGAAAGGTGTCCGGGGGGCTGGGTGACAAGTTGTTCATGTGTGTGGGGAGAAGTGGGTGTCAGGTGGGGGTGCTGCTTATCAGGTGTGTGGGAGGGTCGTGGTTCAGGCGTGTGGGGGCGGCTGGGGGGCATGTGTGTGGGTGGCTGGGTATCATGTGTGTGTGGTTACTGGGCTACAGAAGTCAGTTGTGTGGGGACTGGGGTTCAGGTGTGTGGGGGCTGGAGTCACGTGTGTGTGGGGGCTGGGGTCAGGTGTGTGGGGGGTTTGGTGTCAGGCTTGAGTGGGGGGCTGGCGGTCAAGTGTGCAGGGGACTGGGGTTAGCTATGTGGGGGTCTGGGGGTGAGGTGTGTGTGGAGGTTGCGGTCAGGTGTGTGTGGGTTGGCTTGCTGTCAGGTGCTTGGGGGGCTGGGTGTAATGTTTGTGGGGGGATGGGTGTCTGGTGTGTGTGGGTTTGGCGATCAGGTGTATGCGGGGGCTGTGGGTCAGTGGGTCAGGTGTGAAGCGTGTGGGGGCCAGGTGTGTGATTGGGCTTTGGGTCAAATGTTGGGCGGGTCAGTGGGTCAGGTTTGTAAGGGGATGATGGTCATGTGTGTGGAAGTCTGGGGGTCAGATGTGTGGGGGAGATGGGGGTCGTGTTTGTGTGAGGCTGGTTGTCCGGTTTCTGGTGGGCTGGTGCTCAGGTGTGTGGGAGGGCTGAGGGCAAGTGTCAAGCGGTCAGCTGTGTGCAGGGCTGGGGTTCAGATGTGTGGTAGGGGTGGGGGTCAGAGGTGCGGGGGCTGAGGGGGTCAGGTTTGTGGAGGGCTGAGGTCAGGTGTGTTGGGGCAGTGGGTCAGGTGTGTGGGGGGCTGGGGTTCAGGTGTGTGCGTGGCTGGAGTTCAGGTGTTTGCGCGGGGCTGACGCACAGGTGCCTGGGGGGCTGGGGGACGTTGTTCAGTGGTGTGGGGAGCAGTGGGTCAGGTGTGTGGGGGGTGTGGTTCAGGTGTGTGCGGTGCTGGAGTTCAGGTGTTTGCGGGGCTGGGGTTCAAGTGTGTGGGAGGCTGGGGATAAGGTGCGTGCGGGGCCGGGTTTCATGTGTGTGGGGAGGCTGAGGGACTGGTGTCCGGGGGGCTGGGTAACAGGTTTTTCAGATGTGTGGGGAGCAGTGGGTCAGGTGTGTGGGGGGATGAAGGGATCAGGTGTGTTGAGGGGTTGGTTGTCTGTGGGGCATGGTTCAAGCGTGTGGGGGGCGGCTGGGGTTCACGTATGTGGGGCGCTGGGTGTCATGAGTATGTGGCTACTGATGTTCAGAGGTCAGGTGTGTGGGGACTGGGGTTCAGGTGTGTGGGGGCTGGGGTCATGTATGTGTGGGGTGGCTGGTGTCAGGTGTATAGGGGCTGGGTTTCAGGTGTGGGGGGTCTGTGGGTCAGAGGGTCAGATGTGTGGGGTTCAGGGCTCAGGTGAGTGGGGGCTGGGGGTCAGGTGTGTATGCGGGGGCAGTGGGTCAGTGGGGCAGATGCGTTGGGCGGCTGGAGGTCATGTTTTTGAGGGGCTGGGGGTCAGGTGTGGGGCTTTGGGTGTCAGGTGTGTGTGGGGAGCTAGTCGTCATGTGTGTGGGAGGATGGGGGTCCGGTTTGTTGGGGGATGGGTTTCAGCTGTGTGGGGGGGGGCTCAGGGTCATATGTGTGGGGTTGAGAGGTCAGGTGTGTGGGGTCTGGGGTTCATGTGTGTGGGGACTGGGGTCACGTACGTGTGGGGTCTGGGGTCAGGTGTATGGGGAGCTGGGTATCTGTTGTGTGGGGGCTGGGGACAGGTATGCGGGGGCTGGAGGTCAGGTGTGTGCGGGGCTGGGGTTCAGGTTTGTGGGGGGCTGGTTGTCAGTTGTGTGAGGGTCTGTGGGTCAGGTGTATGTGGGGAGATTAGGGCCATGTGTGTGGGAGGCTGGGGGTCCGGTTTCTAGGGGGCTGGTGTTCGGATGTGCGGGGGACGCAGGGTCAGGTGTGTGGGGAGTCAGGGGGTCAGCTGTGTGCGGGGATTGCGTTCAGGTGTGTGGGAGGGGTGGGGGTCAGGTGTGTGGGGGGCTGAGGTCAGGTGTGTTGGGGCAGGGGTTCAGGTGTGTGGGGGCTGGGGGTCAGCTATGTGGGGGGTAGCTGAGGGGTACAGGTGTATGGGGCAGGAGTTCAGGTGAGTCGGAGGGGTGCGGATCAGGGTTGTGGGGGGTCGGGGGGTCAGGTGAATGGAGGGGTGAGGTCAGGTCTTTTGTGGGCAAGGGGTCAGGTGTGTGGGGGGGCTGAGGGGGCAGGTGTGCATCGGAGCTGGGATTACTTGTGTCTTTGCGGGGCTGGGGTAAGGTGTATTGGGGGCTGGGGGTCAGGTGTGTGGGCGCTGCGGGCCAGGTATGCTGGGTGCTGGAGGTCAGGTGTGTGCGGTGTTCGGGTTCAGGTTTGTGAGGGTCTGGTTGTCAGTTGTGTGGGGGGCTGGGGGTCAGGACGTCAGGTTAGTGGGGGGCTGGGTGTCAAGTGTGCGTGGGGACTGGGCGTCAGGTATGTGGGGGACTGGAAGTGAGGTGCATGTGAAGATTGGGGTCAGGTGTGTGTGGGGGATAGCTGTTAGGTGCGTGGGGGACTGGGGTTCAGGTTTGTGGGGGGATGGGGTCAGGTGTGTGGGGGTCTGGGGACCAGGTGTGTGCGGGGACTGTGGGTCAGAGGGTCAAGTGTGTGATGGGTTTGGGGCCAGGTGTTTGATGGGGATTTGGGTTAAATGTTGGGCGGGTCAGTGGGTCAGATGTGTTGGGCGGCTGGGTGTCAGGTTTGTGAGGGGCTGGGGGTCAGGTGTGTGGTGGTCTGGCGGTCAGGTGTGTGTGTGTGGGGAGTTGGGGCTCATGTGTGTGGTAGCTGGTGGTCCGGTTTCTGGGGTTCAGTTGTGTGGGTGGGCTCATGGTTAGGTGTGTGGGGAGTCAGGGGGTCGGTTATGTGGTAGGGGTGGTTGTCAGAGGTGCGGGGGGCTGAGGAGGTCAGGTTTTGGAGGGCTGTGGTTAGGTGTGGAGGGGTCGGGGGTTCAGGTGTGTGGAGGGCTGAGGTCAGGTCTGTTGTGGGCAAGGGATCAGGTGTGTTGGGGACTGACGGGGTCGGGTGTGTGGGGGTCTGGGGTCATGTGTGTGGGGGGCTGGGGTCAGGTGTATGGGGGGCTGGGTTTCAGGTGTGTGGGGCTGTGGGTCAGACGGTCAGATGTGTGGGGGTAAGGGCGCCAGGTGAGTGGGGGACTGGGGCTCAGGTATTTAGGGGACTGGGGGAGAGGTGTGTGTGTGTGTGTGTGTGTGTGTGTGTGTGTGTGTGTGTGTGTGTGTGTGTGTGTGTGTGTGTGTGTGTGTGTGTGTGTGTGTGTGTGTGTGTGTGTGTGTGTGTGTGTGTGTGTGTGTGTGTGTGTGTGTGTGTTGGGGTCAGGTGTGTGTGGGTGCGCTGGCTGTCAGGTGCGTGGGGGACTGGGAGTCAGGTTTGAGGGGGGATGGGGGTCAGATGTGTGCGCGGGGGCTGTGGGTCAGTGGGTCAGGTGCGTGGGGGGTGTGGTGTCAGCTATGTGGAGGGGCTGAGGGGGTCAGGTGCGGGGGGGGGGTGTGGTGTCAGCTATGTGGAGGGGCTGAGGGGGTCAGGTTTGTGGGGGTCTGGTGTTCAGGTGTTTACGGGGCTGGAGTTCAGGAGGTTCGGAGGGGTGGGGGTCAGGGGTGTGGGGGGCTGAGGGAGTCAGGTGTGAGGAGGGCTGAGGTCAGGTGTGTGCGGCGGTGGGAGTCAGGTGTGTGGAGGGCTGCGAATCAGGTGTGTGGGGTAGGGGATCTGGGGGTCAGGTGTGTGGGGGCTGGGGTTCAGGTGTGTGCGGGGCTGTGGTTCAGGTGTGTGTGGGGGGCTGTGTGACAGGTGTCCGGGGGGCTGGGTGACAAGTTGCTCAGGTGTATGGGGGGCTGTGGGTCAGGTGTGTGGGGGGCTGAGGGGTCAGGTGAGTGGGGGGCTGGGAATCAGGAGGAGGACTGGGGTCAGGGGTGTGGGGGTCTGGGTGTCAGGTGTGCGGGGGAGCTGAGTGTCAGATCTGTCGGAGGGGGGCTGGGTTTCAGGAGTGTGTGGTAGCTCGGGGGCTGGGTGTCATATTTGTGTGACTACATGGGATCAGGGGTCAGATGTGTGGGAACTGGGGTTGAGGTGTGTGGGGGCTGTGGGTCACATGTGTGCGTGGGGGCTTGGGTCAGGTTTATGGGGGGCTAGATGACAGCTGTGTGGGAGTCTGGATGTCAGGTATGTGCGGGGCTAGGGGCAGGCATGTGGGCCGGCTGGGGTTCAGGTGTGTGCGGGGTTGGGGTTCAAGTGTGTCGTAGTGGTGGGGGACAGTTGTGTGGGGGGGTGGTAAGGGGGTCAGGTGTGTGGAGGGCTGACGTCACGTTTGTTGGGGGCTGGGTGTCATGTGTGTGTGGCTACTGGGGATCAGAGGAAAGGTGTGTGGGGACTGGGGTTCAGGTGTGTGGGGGCTAGGTGTCACTTGCGTGTTGGGGGATGGGGTCAGGTGTGTGCGGGGCTGGGGTTGAGGTGTATGTTGGTGGCATGGGATCAGGTTTGTGGCGGGGGTGGGGGTCAGTGGGTCAGACATGTGGGGGTCAGGTGATTGATGAGCTGGGGATCAAGTGTATGGGGGACTGAGGGTCAGGTATTTGGGGACTGGAGGTGAGGTGTGTGTGGGGGTTGTGGTCAGGTGTGTGTGGGAGGTACTGGGGTTCAGTTGTGTGGGGGCTGGTGGTCATGTGTGTGCGGGGCTGGGGTTCAGGTGTGTGGGGAGCTGATGCGGTCCGGTGTGTGTACGTCTGTGGTCTGGTGTGTTGGTGGCAGAGTGGTAGCTTTTTGGGGGCTGAGGGGGTCAGGTGTTTGGGGCTCTGGGAGACAGATGTGTGCGGGGCTGGGGTTCAGGTGTGTGGGGGGGCTGTGGTTCAGGAGTGTGGATGTAGCTCGAGGGCACGTGTGTGGGAGGCTGGGTGTCATGTGTGTCTGGCTACATGGGATCAGGGGTCAGGGTGTGGGAACTGCGGTTCAGATGTGTGGGGGCTGTGGGTCACATGTGTGCGTGGGGGATGGTGTCAGGTGTAAGGGGGCTAGGTGTCAGCTGTGTGGGGTCTGGATGTCAGGTATGGGCGGGGCTGGGGGACAGACGTGTGGGACGGCTGGGTTCAGGTGTGTGCGGGGCTGGGGTTCAAGTGTGTCGGAGTGGTGGGGGACAGGTGTGTGGGGGGCTGAGGGGGTCAGGTGTGTGGAGGGCTGACGTCACGTTTGTTGGGGCTGGGTGTCATGTGTGTGTGGCTACTGGGGACCAGAGGTCAGGTGTGTGGGGACTGGGGTTCAGGTGTGTGGGGGCTAGGTGTCACTTGTGTGTTGGGGATGGGGTCAGGTGTATGGGGGACTGGGGTCAGGTATGCAGGGGATGGAAATCAGGTGTGTGCGGGGCTGGGGTTGAGGTGTATGTTGGTGGCAGGGGATCAAGTTTGTGGCGGGGGTGGGGGTCAGGGGGTCAGACATGTGGGGGTCAGGGAGTCAGGTGATTGGGGGGCTGGGGATCAGGTGTGTGGGGTCTGAGGGTCAGGTATGTGGGGACTGGAGGTGAGGTGTGTGTGGGGGTTGTGGTCAGGTGTGTGTGGGGGTGGGGCTGACTGTCAGGTGCGTGGGGGCCAGGAGTCATGTGTCTGGGGGTCTGGGGGTCAGGTGAGTTGGGGTCTGGCGTGTGGGGAGGCTGCGGGTCAGTTATGTGCGGGGGCTGTGGGTCAGTGAGTCAGCTGCGTGGGGGGTGTGGGGGCCAGGTGTGTGATGGGGCTTTGGGTCTAATTTTGGGGGTTCAGTGGGTCAGATTTGGGCTGCTTGGGTTCAGGTATGTTGGGGGCTGTAGGGTCAGGTGTGTGGTGGTCTGGGGGTCAGGTGTGTGGGGGGCTTGCCCCCACGTGTGTGGGGGTCTGGTGGTCAGGTGTGTGGGAGGGCTGGGGTTCAGGTGTGTGGGGGGCTGGTGGTCATGTGTGTGCGGGGCTGGGGTTCAGGTGTGTTGGGAGCTGAGGCGGTCAGGTGTTTGTAGGGCTGTGGTCTGGTGTGTTGGTGGCAGAGTGTTAGCTTTTTAGGGGCTGAGGGGGTCAGGTGTGTGGGGCTCTGGAAGACAGGTGTGTGCGGGGCTGGGGTTCAGGTGCGTGCGGGGGGGCTGTGGTTCAGGAGTGTGGAGGTAGCTCGAGGGCACGTGTGTGGGAGGCTGGGTGTCATGTGTGTCTGGCTACATGGGATCAGGAGTCAGGAGTGTGGGGACTGCGGTTCAGATGTGTGGGGGCTGTGGGTCACATGTGTGCGTGGGGGATGGGTTCAGGTGTATGGGGGGCTAGGTATCGGCTGTGTGGGGGGCTGGATGTCAGGTATGGGCGGGGCTGGGGGACAGGCGTTTGGGCCGGCTGGGTTCAGGTGTGTGCGGGGCTGGGGTTCAAATGTGTCGGAGTGGTGGGGGACAGGTGTGTGGGGGGCTGAGGGGGTCAGTTGTGTGGAGGGCTGACGTCACGTGTGTTTGGGGCAGGTGTTCAGGTGTGTGTGGCTACTGGGGACCAGAGGTCAGGTGTGTGGGGACTGGGGTTCAGGTGTGTGGGGGCTAGGTGTCACTTGTGTGTTGGGGATGGGGTCAGGTGTATGGGGGACTGGGGTCAGGTATGCAGGGGATGGAAATCAGGTGTGTGCGGGGCTGGGGTTGAGGTGTATGTTGGTGGCAGGGGATCAAGTTTGTGGCGGGGGTGGGGGTCAGGCGGTCAGACATGTGGGGGTCAGGGAGTCATGTGATTGGGGGGCTGGGGATCAAGTGTGTGGGGTCTGAGTGTCAGGTATGTGGGGACTGGATGTGAGGTGTGTGTGGGGTTGTGGTCAGGTGTGTGTGGGGGTGGGGCTGACTGTCAGGTGCGTGGGGGCCAGGAGTCATGTGTCTGGGGGTCTGGGGGTCAGGTGAGTTGGGGTCTGGCGTGTGGGGAGGCTGCGGGTCAGTTATGTGCGGGGGCTGTGGGTCAGTGAGTCAGCTGCGTGGGGGGTGTGGGGGCCAGGTGTGTGATGGGGCTTTGGGTCTAATTTTGGGGGTTCAGTGGGTCAGATTTGGGCTGCTTGGGTTCAGGTATGTTGTGGGCTGTAGGGTCAGGTGTGTGGTGGTCTGGGGGTCAGGTGTGTGGGGGGCTTGCGCCCACGTGTGTGGCGGTCTGGTGGTCAGGTGTGTGGGAGGGCTGGGGTTCAGGTGTGTGGGGGGCTGGTGGTCATGTGTGTGCGGGGCTGGGGTTCAGGTGTGTTGGGAGCTGAGGCGGTCAGTTGTTTGTAGGGCTGTGGTCTGGTGTGTTGGTGGCAGAGTGTTAGCTTTTTGGGGGCTGAGGGGGTCAGGTGTGTGGGGCTCTGGGAGACAGGTGTGTGCGGGGCTGGGGTTCAGGTGCGTGGGGGGGGCTGTGGTTCAGGAGTGTGGAGGTAGCTCGAGGGCACGTGTGTGGGAGGCTGGGTGTCATGTGTGTCTGGCTACATGGGATCAGGAGTCAGGAGTGTGGGGACTGCGGTTCAGATGTGTGGGGGCTGTGGGTCACATGTGTGCGTGGGGGGTGGGTTCAGGTGTATGGGGGGCTAGGTGTCGGCTGTGTGGGGTGCTGGATGTCAGGTATGGGCGGGGCTGGGGGACAGGCGTTTGGGCCGGCTGGGTTCAGGTGTGTGCGGGGCTGGGGTTCAAGTGTGTCGGAGTGGTGGGGGACAGGTGTGTGGGGGGCTGAGGGGGTCAGGTGTGTGGAGGGCTGACGTCACGTGTGTTTGGGGCAGGTGTTCAGGTGTGTGTGGCTACTGGGGACCAGAGGTCAGGTGTGTGGGGACTGGGGTTCAGGTGTGTGGGTTCTAGGTGTCACTTGTGTGTTGGGGATGGGGTCAGGTGTATGGGGGACTGGGGTCTGGTATGCAGGGGATGGAAATCAGGTGTGTGCGGGGCTGGGGTTGAGGTGTATGTTGGTGGCAGGGGATCAAGTTTGTGGCGGGGGTGGGGGTCAGGGGGTCAGACATGTACGAGTCAGGGAGTCAGGTGATTGGGGGGCTGCGGATCAAGTGTGTGGGGGACTGAGGGTCAGGTATGTGGGGACTGGAGGTGAGGTGTGTGTGGGGTTTGTGGTCAGGTGTGTGTGGGGGTGTGGGGGCCAGGTGTGTGATGGGGCTTTGGGTCTAATTTTGGGGGTTCAGAGGGTCAGATTTGGGCTGCTTGGGTTCATGTATGTTGGGGGCTGTAGGGTCAGGTGTGTGGTGTTCTGGGGGTTAGGTGTGTGGGGGGCTTGCGCCCACGTGTGTGGGGGTCTGGTGGTCAGGTGTGTGGGAGGGCTGGGGTTCAGGTGTGTGGGGGGCTGAGGCGGTCAGGTGTTTGTAGGGCTGTGGTCTGGTGTGTTGGTGGCAGAGTGTTAGCTTTTTGGGGGCTGAGGTTGTCAGGTGTGTGGGGCTCTGGGAGACAGGTGTGTGCGGGGCTGGGGTTCAGGTGCGTGGGGGGGGCTGTGGTTCAGGAGTGTGGAGGTAGCTCGAGGGCACGTGTGTGGGAGGCTGTGTGTCATGTGTGTATGGCTACATGGGATCAGGTGTCAGGAGTGTGGGGACTGCGGTTCAGATGTGTGGGGGCTGTGGGTCACATGTGTGCGTGGGGGATGGGTTCAGGTGTATGGGGGCTAGGTGTCAGCTGTGTGGGGGGCTGGATGTCAGGTATGGGCGGGGCTGGGGGACAGGCGTTTGGGCCGGCTGGGTTCAGGTGTGTGCGGGGCAGGGGTTCAACAGCGTTGGAGTGGTGGGGGACAGGTGTGTGGGGGGATGAGGGGGTCAGGTGTGTGGAGGGCTGACGTCACGTGTGTTTGGGGCAGGTGTTCATGTGTGTGGGGGGCTGAGGGGTTCAGGTGTGTGGGGCGCTGAGGGGGTCATGTGTGTGGGGGGATGTGGGTTCAGGTGTATGCGGGGCTGGAGATCAGGTGTGTCGGAGGGGTGGGGTTTAGGGGTGTAGGGGGCTGAGGCGGTCAGGTGTGTGGGGGGCTGTGGATCAGTTGTGTGGGGACTGCGGGCCGGATTTGCAGGGTGCTGGAGGTCAGGTGTGTTGAGGTTCAGGTTTGTGGGGGTCTGGTTGTCAGTTGTGTGGGGGGAAGGGGGTCTGGAGGTCAGGTGTGTACGGGGCTGGGGGTCAAGTGTGCGTGGGGACTGGGGTCAGGTATGTGGGGGACTGGAGGTGAGGTATGTGTGGAGGTTGGGGTCTGGTGTGTGTGGGGGGGGTGGCTGTCAGGTGCGTGGGTGTCTGGGGATCAGGTGTGCGAGGGGCTGTGGGTCAGTGGGTCAGGTGTGTAAGTGGTGTGGGTACCAGGTGTGTGATGGTGCTTTGGGTCAAATGTTGGGCGGGTCTGTGTGTCAGATGTGTTAGGGGGCTGGAGTCAGGTTTGTGAGGGTCTGGGGGTCAGGTATGTGGGGGTCTGGGGGGTCAGGTATGTGTGGGGAGCTGGGGGTCATGTGTGTGGGGGGGCTGGTTTTCCGGTTTCTGGGGGGCTGGGGTTCAGGTGTCTGGGGGGCTGGTGACAAGTTGTTCAGGTGTGTGGGGAGCAGTGGGTGGGGTGTGTGAGGGGTTGAGGGGGTCAGGTGTTTGACGGGGCTGGTACAGGCGTGTGGGGGGGCGGCTGGGGGGGCATCCGTGTGGGGCACTGGGTGTCATGTGTGTGTGGCTACTGAGGTTCAGAGGTTAGGTGTGTGGGGCCTGGTGTTTAGGTGTGTGGGGGCTGGGTTCACGTGTGTGTGGGGGGATGTGGTCAGGTGTATGGGGGGCTGGGTTTCAGGTGTGGGGGCCTTTGGGTCAGCGGGTCAGATGGGTGAGGGTCATGGCGTCGGGTGAGTGGCCGGCTGGGGGTAGGTACGCAGGGGGCTGGGGGTGAGGTGTGTGTGGGGGTTGGGTCAGGTGTGTGTGTGGTGAGGGGGCTGGCTGTCAGGTGCGTTGGGGGGCTTGGGTCAGGTTTGTGGGGGGATGGGAGTCAGGTCTGTGTGCGGGGGCTGTGGGTCAGTGGGTCAGGTGTGTGAGGGGTGTGGGTACCAGGTGTGTGATGGGGCTTTGGGTCAAATGATAGGGGGTGGTCAGTGGGTCAGATGTGTTGGGCGGCTGTGGATCTGGGGGTCAGGTGTGTGGGGGTTTGGGGGTCAGGTGTGTGTGAGGAGCAAGGGGTCATGGGAGGATGGGGGTCGGGTTTGTGGGGGTCAGGTGTGCGGGGCTGGGGTTCAGGTGTGTGGGAGGGGTGTGGGGCAGGTGTTTGGGGGGCTGAGGACATGTGCGTTGGGGGCAGGGGGGCAGGTGTTTGTGGGCTGGGGGTCAGCTATGTGGGGGGTGCCTGAGGGGGTCAGTTGTTTGCGGCGCTGGGGTTCAGGTGTGTCGGAGGGGTGGGGTCAGGAGTGTGAGGGGCTGAGGGTGTCAGGTGTGTGGAGGGCTGACGTCAGGTGTGTTGGGGGCAGAGGGTCAGGTGTGTGGGGCGGCTGGTTGTCAGGTGTGTGGGGGGCTTGGAGTCAGGTTTGTGGGGGATGGAGTTCAGCTATGTTGGGGGGCTGTGGGGTTCAGGTGTAAGGGGGCGGGGGTTCATTTGTGTGCGGGTCTGGAGTTCAGGTATGTCAGAGGGATGGGTGTCATGGTGTGGGGGCCTGAGGCGGTCAGGTGTGTGGAGGGCTGAGGTCGGGTGTTTGATTGGTTGGGCGTAAGTTGCTCCGGTGCGTGTGGGGGGCTGGTTGTCAGGTGTTTTGGGGGGGCTGTAGTTGAGGAGTGTGGAGGAGGGGAGGTCCGGTGATTGGGGGCCGGGGTTCAAGTGTGTGGGGGGACTGGGTGTCAGCTATGTGGGGGTCTGGAGGCGAGGTGTGTGTGGGGTTTGGGGTCAGTTGTGTGTGGGGGCTGGCTGTCATGTGCGTGGGAGCCAGGAGTAAGGTTTGTGGGTGGCTGGGGGCCGGATGTGTGGGGGTCTGGGGGTCCAATGTGTGGGGGGGCTGGGAGTCAGGTGTGTCGAAAGGGTGAGGGTCATGTGTGCGGGGGGCTGTGGGGGTCAGGTGTGTGGAGGGCTGACATAAATTGTGTTGGAGTAAGGGGGTCAGGTGTGTGGGGGCTTGGGGTCAGGTGTGTGGGGGGCTGGGAGTCAGGTGTGTGCGGACTGAGGGGGTCAGGTGTGTGGGGGACTGGGGGTCAGCTATGTGGGGGCGCTGAGTGGGTCAGGTGCGTGGGGGCCTGGGATTCAGGTGTGTGCGGGGCTGGACTTAAGGTGTGTCGGAGTGGTGGGGGTCAGGGGTTTGGGGAGATGAGGTGGTCAGTGGGACAGGTGTGTGAGGGGTGTGGGGGCAAATGTGCGATGGGGCTTTGGGTCAAATGTTAGGGGGGTTCATTGGATCAGATGTGTTGGGCAGCTGGGGATCTGGGGGGTCAGGTGGGTGGGGGTTGGGGGTCAGGTGTATGTGGGGAGCAAGCGGTCATGTTTGTGGGAGGCTGGGGGTCCGGTTTTTGGGGGGCTGGGGTTCAGGTGTGTGGCGGTGCTAAGGTTCAGGTGTGTGGTGAGTTAGATGGTCAGCTGCGTGCAGGGCTGGGGTTCAGGTGTGTGTGTGGGGGGGGTGGTGTGGGCCAGGTGTGTGGGGGGCTGAGGTCATGTATGTTGGGGGCAGGGGATCAGGTGTGTGGGGGCTGGTGGTCAGCTATTTGGGGTGTTGGCTGAGGTGGTCAGTTGTGTGGGGGGCTGGAGTTCAGGTGTGTCGGAGGGGCGGGGGTGAGGGGTGTGGGGCGCTCGGTTGGTCAGGTGTGTGGAGGGCTGAGTTCAGGTCTGTTGTGGGCAAGGTGTCAGGTGTGTGGGCGGCTGAGAGGGTCAGATCTGTGGGGGGGCTTGGATTGAGGTGTGGGGGTTTGAACTGGTCAGGTGTGGGGGGCTGTGGATCAGGTGTGTGCGTGGCTTGAGTTCAGGTGTGTGGGGGGCTGGGGTTTAGGTGTGTGGGGGGCTGGGGGCTGGTGGGCAGCTATGTGGGGGGAGGTTGAGGGGTTCAGGTGACTGGGGGGCTGGGGTTCAGTTATGTGCGTGGCTTGAGTTCAGGTGTGTGGGGGGCTGGGGTTTATGTGTGTGAGGGGCTGGGGGCTGGGTGACAAGTTGGTCAGCTGTGTGGGGGGCTGTGGGTCAGGTGTATGCGGGGCTGAGGGGGTCAGGTGAGTGGGGGGGCTGGGAGTCAGGTGTGTAGAGGGCTGGGTGTCAGGTGTGTCGGTGGGGCTGTGGTTGAGGAGTGTGTGGGTAGCTGGGGGGCACGTGTGTGGGACCTGGATGTCATGTGTGTGTGGCTACATGGGATCAGAGGTGAGATGTGTGGGGGTTTGTGGTTCAGCAGTGTGTGGGTGGCTGGGGGGCACATGTCTGAGAGGTTGGGTGTCATGTGTGTGTGGCTACATGGTTTCAGGGTTCAGGGGTGTGGGGACTGGGGTTCGGGTGTTTTGGGGCTGTGGGTCACATCTGTACGTGGGGGCTGGGGTCACGTGTTTGGGGGCTGGGAGTCAGCTGTGTGGGGGGCTGGAGAACAGGTATATGCGAAGCTGGGGGTCAGGCGTGTGGGACGGCTAGGGTTCAGGTGTGTGCGGGGCCGGGGTTGGTTCAAATATGTCGGAAGGATGGAGGTCAGGTGTGTGGGAGGCTGAGGGGGTCAGGTGTGCGTAGAGCTGACGTCACGTGTGATGGGGCAGGTGATCAGGTTTGTGGGGGGGCTGAGGGTGTCAGGTGTGTGTGGGGGCTGGGATTCAAGTGTGTGGGGGCTCTGGGGGTCAGGTGTGTGGGGCGCTGTGGGGGTCAGGTGGATGGGGGCTTTGGGTTCAGGTGTATGCGAGGCTGGAGGTCAGGTGTGTCGGAGGGGTGAGGTTCAGGGGGTGTGACAAGTTGTTCAGGTGTGTGGAGAGCAATGGGGCAGGTGTGTGGGGGAGCTGGTTGTCAGGTGTGGGGGGGGGCGTGAATCAGTCGTGTGGGGGGGCGGCTGGGGGCAGGTGTGTGGGGGGCTGAGTGCCATGTGTGTGTGTTACTGGGGTTCAGAGGTCAGGTGTGTGGGACTGGAGTTCAGGGGTCAGGTCTATGGGGGGCTGGGGGTCAGGTGTTTGGGGGCAGGGGGGCAGGTATGCAGGGGGCTGGAGGTCAGGTGTGTGTGGAGTTGGGGTTCAGGTTTTGGGGGGGCTGGTTGTAAGTTGTGTGGGGGGCTGGGGGTCAGGGTGTCAGGGAGTGGGGGGCTGGGGGTCATGTGTGCAGGGGGACTGGGGGTCAGGTATGTGGGGGACTGGAGGTGAGGTGTGTGTGGAGGTTGGGGTCAGGTGTGTGTGGGGGGGGCTGGCTGTCAGGTGTGTTGGGGTCTGGGGATCAGGTGTGTGCGGGGGCTGTGGGTCAGTGGGTCAGGTGTGTGAGGGTTCTGGGGGCCAGGTGTGTGATGTGGCTTTGGGTCAAATGTTGGGCGGGTCAGTGGGTCAGATGTGTTGGGCGGCTGGGGGTCAGGTTTGTGAGGGCCAGGGGGTCAGGTGTGTGGGGGTCTGGGGTCAGTTTTGTGTGGGGAGCTGGGGGTCATGTGTGTGGGAGGCTGGTGATCCGGGTTCTGGGAGGCTGGGGTTCAGGTGTCTGGGTGGGCTCAGAGTCAGGTGTGCTGGTGGTAAGGGGGTCAGCTGTGGGCGGTGATGGGGTTCAGGTGTGTGGTAGAGGTGGTGGTCAGAGGAGAGGGGGGCTGAGGGGGTCAGGTTTTTGGAGGGCTAAGGTCAGGTGCGTTGAGGGTTGGAGTTCAGGTGTGTGCGGGGCAGGAGTTGAGGTGTTTGCGGGGCTGGAGTTCACGTGTGTGGGGGCTGAGGAACAGTTTTCCGGTGGTCTGGGTGACAAGTAGTTCAGGTGTGTGGGGAGCAGTTGGTTAGGTGCGTGGGGGGGTTGAGGGGGTCAGGTGTGTGACGGGACTGGTTGTCAGGTGTGTGGGGGGCTGGATCAGGCGTGTAGGGGGGCGGCTGGTGGGCACGTGTGTGTGGCTACTGAGGTCAGTTGTGTGGGGACTGGGGTTCAGGTGTGTGGGGGCAGGGGTCACGTGTGCGTGGGCATGTTGTCATGGTAGTCAAATGTGTGGGGGGGCTGGTATGTGGTATGCTGAGGGGGGCAGGTGTGTGGGTGGGATGGGAGTCAGGTGTGTGTGGGGGCTTGGTGTCAGGTGTGTTGGGGGCTGTGGTTCAGGAGTGTGTGGGGGGAAGATGGTGGGCACGTGTTTGGGGGGCTGGGTGTCATGAGTTTATGGCTACTGGGGATCAGGGGTCAGGTGTTTGGGGCTGGGGTTCAGGTGTGTGGGGGCTGGGGGTCAATTGTGTGTGGGAGGGCTGGTTCCATTTGTTTGGGGTCTGGGTGTCGGGTTTGTGGTCGGCTGGAGATCGGGCGTGTGCGGGGCAGAGTTCAGGTGTGTGGGTCAGTTTTCTGGGGCGGCTGGTTATCAGTTGTGTGCGAGGTTGGTGGTCAGATTTGTGGGGGAATTGGGGTCAGGTATGCGGGGGACTCGAGTTGAGGTTTGTGGGGGTCTGGGGATCAGGGGTTCAGGTGTGTGGGGGACAGGTAGTCATGTGTGTGGGGGCTGGGGTCATGTGTGTGGGGAGTCAGGGATTCAGGCGTGTGGGGGACTGGGCGTCTGCTTTGTGCGAGGCTGGGATTTAGGTGTGTGGGGGCTGGGGGGCAGGAGTGTGGGGGGACTGGGGGACAGGTGTGTTTGGGGGTCAGGTATGTGGGGTTTGGGGTAAGGTTTGTGGGGGCTGGTTGTCAGGTGTGAGTGGGGGTCAGGTGTGGGGGGGGGGCTTGGGCCAAGTTTGTGGGGGCTGCGTGTCAGGTGTGTAGGTGGGATAGGGTCAGGTTTGTGCGGCACATGGGGATCCGACTCGGGGTCACATGTCTGGGGGTCAGGTGTGTGGCGGCATGGGGGTCCGGAGGTCAGGTGTGTGGGGGGAAGCGGATTTGGTGTGCGGGGGGGCTGGGTTTCACGTGCATGAATGGGCAGAGGGTCAGTCGTGTGGGAGGCTGCGGGTAACTGTGTCACGTGCCGGGGGGCGGGCCACATCTGGAGGTCTGGAGGCTCAGGTTTGTGGGGGGCAGATGTGTGTGGGGTTGGTGTTCAGGTGTGTTGGGTGGGGGCTGGGGGTCCGGTGTGTGGGGGTGCTGGGTTTCACGGGGTCACTTGTGTGGGGGCCGTGGGTCAGGTGTGTGGGGGCTGGGGTTCAGGCGTTCAGGTGTGTTGGGGGTGCTGTGAATCAGGTGTGTGGGGGCTGGCGGTCGGGTTTGTGTGTGGGGGATGGAGTCAAGTGTGTGGGATGTTAGGGGGTCAAGTGTCTTGTGTGGCTTCGGGTCAGTTATGTGGGGTGGGCTGGGGTCATGTGTGTGGGAGTCAGGATGTCAGGTTTTTGGGGTGTTCCTGGGGGTCATTTATGGGGGGACTAGAGCTCAGGTGTGTGAAGAGGGTCAGTGGGTCAGTTGTGTAGGGGGCTCGGGCCGATGTGTGTGGAGTGCCTGGGGGTCAGGTGTGTGGGGGGAAGGGGAACAGGTGCATGCGGGGTCTGGGGATCATGTGCGGGGGGGCTGGGGGTCAGGTGTGTGGGGGGGCTGGGTTTCACGGGATGACTTGTGTGGAAGCTGGGGGTCGAGTGTGTGGGGGGATGAGTTACAGGCCGTCAGATATGTTGGGGGTCTGGCGGTCAGGTGATTGTGTGGGGGGGATAGGGTGTGGGGGAGGGGTAAAATGAGGGCTAGTGGGAATGGGATGGTGAGGGGGGAGTGGATGTGTTGGGAAGACAGCGAAGGAGCCAGGGAGAGAGATGGGTGGGATGGTTGGGGGAGGGGGATTGGTAGTGGGAGTCCGGTGGAGAATGGGAACGGGAGGTAGGGGGGCGAGCGGAGGGAGGGTAATTTGCTAATCTACAGTTCCTGCATCTAACCCCCAACTACCCGCCCTTGTTCCCGTTCAAAACCTTACGGCAAACATACGCACTTCTGCTTCAGTTGTTCGACCAAGAGTTGAGATTCCGAGCAGTGTTCCAGGTAGATTGACGGGGATACACGGTTTCTCCTGTAGTCCGAGACTCAGACCCTCAGCACACCAATGACCCATCAGCCGAGGCAACGGAACCTTCGCCCAATCACCAGTAAAATCGGTGAATTTGAAGCTTCAAGACTTCGGGGAAATCGCAGTGAGCTCCGTCCAAGAGAGAACGAGCGAGGGAGCGGATCAACATTGTCGCCTTGTAGCCGCAGCCCCGGCGCCCAGACTCTGCCACAGAAGGGAGAACAAAGGGACTCAGTCCTCGGGGAGTTGCGGACGAACAGCGATACAACGGACACAAGTTTATCCAGTGGGGCATCTCCACAAACGTTCACTGCCCACACACTGGTCAATGAAGTGGCGGATAAATTGTCACCGCTCCGGACTGTGAATCGGTCTGCCGCAGTTTCAATGGCAATCGCTGCTTTGGGCGGGACGCAGCAGCAGGTAAACAACAGCCTGATTTCCACACAAAGGAAACCTGCCCCGACCCTCCCACTAACCTGCCGCCGCTCCCCGTCTCTATTGGCAACCGCCGCCTCAGCTAGAGAGTTGGGGCGGGCGTGGAGTACACCTGGGCTCACAACACACAACTAGTTATGCAGCGAGCTGCAGAACAAAGGGAACAGGGAACAGCACAGCACATAAACAGAAGCTGGGAACAAAGAACTGCAGACGCTGGTTAATACACACAAGGGCACTGTGCACCAAAGAATGCGACACGTATAATCCCTAAACCGAAACCATGGGTGAACCGTGAGCTCCACTCCCAGGTGAAGCCCGAGTTTACTTTCCTTTAAAATAAACAATACAGCCGGGAAACAGTCCCTTCGGCCCACCATGTCCGCGCTCACCAACAATTGCCGTGCACTAAGACTATCCTACACACACTCGGGGCAATTTACAATTATATCAAGCCAATTAATCTACAAACATGTACGTCTTTGTAATATGGGGGGAAACCGGAGCTCCCGGAGAAACCCCACGCAGGTCACTAGGAGAACGTGCAGACTCCGTACGGAGTAAGGATCGAACCCGGGTCCCTGGCGGTGCAAGGCATACTTGATGTCAGTCACTAGTCTGTCTCCTGTGATGGAGATGGTGAGGTCCAGAAACGGTAGGGGGATGTCCGAGATAGTCCAAGTATATTGGACTATAATAAGCAGGATGGAAATTGGTGGTGAAATGTATGAAGTTAGTGAGTGCTTCACCTCTCCCATTATAGATGAGGCTCTAACTAGGGCATCCTCTACATCCCACAGCTCTGCTCTTGCTCCGCCTCCCCCCATTCGTAACAATGCCAGAATCCCCCTTGTTCTCACCTTCCATCCCATCAGCCAGCGTATCGAACACATCATCCTCCAACATTTCCGTCACCTCCAACGGGACCCGATTACTGGCCACATCGTCCAATCTCCTCCCCTTTCTGCGTCCGCAGAGACCGTTCCCTCCGTAACTCCCTGGTCCACTCGGTCCTTCCTACCCAAACCACCCCATCCCCGGGCACTTTCCACTGCAATCGCAGGGGATGCAACACCTGTCCCTTTACCTCCCCCCTCAACTCCATCCATGGACCCAAACAGTCTTTCCAGGTGAGACAGAGGTTCACCTGCACCTCCTCCAATCTCATCTATTGTATCCGCTGCTCTAGATGTCAACTTCCCTGCATCGGCGAGACCAAACGCACACTCGGCGATCGTTTCAGTCAACACCTTCGCTCAGTCCGCCTTAACCAACCTGATCTCCCGGTGGCTGAGCACTTCAACACCCCATCCCACTCCCAGTCTGACCTTTCTGTCATGGGCCTCCTCCAGTGCCACAGTGATGCCCACTGGAAATTGGAGGAACAGCATCTCATATTTCGCTTAGGCAGCTTGCAGCTCAACGGTATGAACATTGACTTCTCCAACTTTAGATAGTTCCTCTAGCTCTCCCTTTCCCCCCCTCCCGCCCTCCCTCTTCCCAGTTCTCCCACTGTCTTCCTGTCGCCACATATATTCTTTCTTTGTACCGCCCCCTGACACGAGTACCCTGCCCCAATCAGCACCAAACTGGAAATAGTTGAAAACTTGTAATTCCTTGGCATTAGATAACCAATGATCTGTCGTGCACCGACCATATAGAAACGTCAGCCAATAAAGGACACCAACAAGAACCTGCGGAGATTCGGCATGCCAGCAATGATTTTTACACACTTCAGGATTCGGTGCTGGCCCCATTGCTATTTGGCGTTTATATTAATGAATCGGATGAGAACGTACAAGGCATAATTTGTAAGTTTGCCGATGTCACTAACGTTCCAGATAGCGAAGATGGTGGTCAAGAATTACAGCAGGACCTTAATTGGTTGGGAAGGTGAGCTGAGGGCTTGTGGACGGAATTTAATGCATAGACTTGTGATATTTTGCATTTTGTGAAGGAAAAACAAGGGCACGGGTTACATAGTGAATTTCAGGGCTCTGACGAGTGTTGTTGTGAAGAGGGATCCAGCAGTGCAGGTACACAGCTCCTTGAAAGTGGCGTCACAAGTAGACAGTGTGGTCAAGAAGGCCTTTGAGACATTGGCTATCATCAATCAGAGTATTGAATATCGATGTTGGGAAGTCTTGTTGCAGTTGTACAAGACATTGGTTGGGCCTCAGAGTATTGTGTTCCGTTTGGGTCATCCTGTTGCAGTTAAGATGGTGTTAAGATGGAAAGGATACAGAACAGATTTACTCGGATGTCGCCAGCACTCGAGTGTCTGAGCGATACAGAGAGGTTGAGGAGGCCACGACTTTATTTATTGGAGTGCAAGAGGATGAAGGATGATCGTTCGGGGTATACAAGATCATGAGAGGAATGGATAGTGTAAATGCACAATTTTTTAACCAGAGTAGGGGAATCGAGAACCAGAAGACATAGTTTAAGGTGACCGGTGGGAGATTTAATAGGAACCTCAGCAATATATATTTTAAACAAAGCAGGTTGGTGTGCGGATCGAGCTGCCGGAGGAGGTAGATGAGGCAGGTGCTATCACAATGTTTAAAAAAACATTTAGACAGGTACATAGACCGCAACATCTGGAGTTCGCAGGTCCCTGGCTGGCGACCGGCTTTCGGGAGCTCCAGCCGTAGCACCTTCGACCACTCCGAAGCGCGAGGTTTGATTGACCCGCTCGCAGGCCCTTCATCGCCCTGCCTGGCTCGGCAGCGGCACTTTCCATCGCCCGGTGGGGGCTCAGGACCTTCATCGGCCTGCTCGGCTCGGCCCTGGGACTTTCCATCGCCCGGTGGGGGCTTCAAAAGTCGGGAGCCTCGATCACCTCGTGGCACCACGGGAGAAGGATGAGGAGGAGATAAGACTTTTCTTTGCCTTCCATCAAAGTGAGGGTGTGCCTGGAGCAATCACTGTGATGGCTGTTTGTGTTAAAAATTGTAATTGTGTGTCTTGTGTTCTTTATTGTCCACTGCCGGAAGGACCCTGACGTGAGAGGACGCTGGCGCTATTTGTTCGCCGCTTCTCCGTCGGGATAGTTTGTCTGCTTGTTTTTATGTCTTGACGGTTTTTGTGAAGCGTCTTTGAGCATTTGGAAAAGCGCTATAAAAAATAAATGTTTCTTATTATTATTATAGATAGGATAGGGTTAGACGGATATTGTCCTAATCTCGCAGGTGGGCCTGGCGTCGATGATTCGTGTTGCTTAGCAGAGACAAGTTGGGTGGAAGGGCATATGACTTTCTTATTCAAGGTTCAAGGTCAGTTTATTGTCTAATGTACCAATTAAGGTACAATGAAACTCGAATTACCATACAGCCATACTAAAAAAAGCAACAAGACACACAACTAAATAAAAGTTAACATAAATATCAACCACAGCGGATCCCCATCTGAATATATCCTATCTTTTTCTTCTGTTTTAGAAGCGCGGCAATTTCTACGATCTGCTTTACATTATCAATGATGTTACTGTGTTGCTCCTCCTATTCCTTCTTTTCACCTTCTTTTTGCATTGGTCTAACAGTTCGTTTGTTGTTAACAACTATTCATCACCTTCTCCATCGTACCAGCATCGGCTCCAATTTTAGTCTCCATCAGAGTACGAACATTACCGCTCTAGTCATGGTTCTTACTCACCTCAAATCATTTGGTTGGTTCGCGTGTGTAAGGTTTGTCTGTGTCACGGGTACTGGTGTCCAGTGGGATTATTTGTTTCACTTGCTATCAGCTCTTTTCAGATGTATCATGTATATTTGCAAACAGTTCAATATTGTACAATAGATAGAGCAAAGAGGAAGATACACAAGCAAACTACAGTTCATGATATAGAATATCATGCTGCATATCGTACTTTAATTTCTTCAAACCCTAATTTATCTGTAAATTTGTAAGAATAAAAAACATCTGCGCAAGCCGCATTGCATAATTCCGCTCAACGTTTGTCCTAAGAAACGGAAATGGACAGTTGAGAATACGAGTTTTATAAAAACATAAAAGATTCATTCGAGCAGATGCAGATATCCTCATTTAACTATTGGAGCGCAGAGTTGGAGAGGTAGATGATGCAATACTTCCATAACCTTTGAGACCTCCCAATGGCTTGGCGGATATGTAATCGATGAAGATGCTAGGCACATATGGTTGCAGGTGTAGGTTTACAATTAGGATTATTATTGTTACATGCGGTACAGTGAAAGAAGAAACTCTGCTTTGCTCATTATCCGGGCACATATTCCATGCATATGTACAATGAGTTTGAAACCAAGTACCGTAGATATAGAGAGGGGAAGGTAAAGAGTCCGAATACAGTTTCAGCAATGCAGCGCATCAGCTCCAGAGACAAAGCCCAATTATGACATGTGAATTGAACAGTACAATCGCTTATGGAAGGACCATTAAGAAGCCCGATAACGGACGGGATGAAGCTGCTGGTTGTGCGCGCTTTCACGCATGTGTACTTTCTGCCGACTGGAGCAGGGAGAAGAATGAATGGTCTGAGTGAACGGATCTTTGATTACATTGGCTGCTTTTCTGAGGCAGCGTAAAGTGTAGATGTAATCAGTTGTGAGAAGTCTGGTCTGTGTGATGGACTGGGCTACATCTACAAATCTCTGCAACTGCTTGCGTTCCTAGGCACAGCTTTTCTCAAAACACGGCTACATTATGCTTTCTATGGTGCATCTATAGAAGTTTGGAAGAGTCACTGGAAGCATGCCAATTTTTCTCTATCTCTTCGGCATAGGAAGGGGTCTGGGGGCCTTCTGGCCTGTTGTATCCATGTGGCTGGTCCACGACATATCCTTGGTGGTATTAACTCGAAGAAACGTGATGCTCGCTACCATTTCCATTTCTGCATCATCGTTGCTGATTGTGGCACGTACTTCAACACGTTTCCTAAATTTAGTCACGAGCTCTTCCTGACATTGAGGGAGATGTTATTGTCCTCACACCACGTTTCTTCGTTGTCTATCTCCAACAGGTAACACAGGCACACACGCACAATGCCAAGCTCAGATTTGTTTAGACATTCAATCATAATTATCACACTGGTCTTGGTCTCATAGACGTTTCCATAACTGGTCATATTAGTCTTCCATATTGTCCATAAAATTATTCTTCCCAAAAGACTTTAGTGCGCCTTCGGGTTGTTGCTGCTATGTGTTTGATCCAGGATAGGCCTGGATAGTATTAACACCAAGGGGAAATGTCAACCATTTCCACTTCTGCACCATTGATGCTGATTTGGCATGTATTGTATCTTGCTTCCTGAAGTCAATTACTAGCTCCTTCACCTTGCTGACATTGAGGGAAAGATGATAGTATTGGCTCCATGTATCTTAGTTATCTATCTCCTTCCGGTACTCTTTATTGTCATTCTTCATGATTAGACCCACCACAGTGACACTGTGGGCAAACCTGTAGATGTAATTAAAGACAAATTTCTCCATACAGTCGAGAGTGTAAAGGGAGTATAGTGAGGGACTGAGAACGTATCCGTGCAGGGCACCGATGTGGAGAGTTATTATGGAGGAGATGCTGTCCCCTATCCTCACTGACTGAGGTCCGTGGGCATTAAACCCTTGGAAGCAGTGACGCAGGCGAGCAGATTCCTAGGTCTCGTAGTTTGGAGATAACAGCCACTCCTTCCCCACCAGACACAGGTACACACGGTTACACGCACAATGCCCAGCTCAAGTATGTTTGGAATTCAAGATCATAATTACATACTGTTCTTGGTCTCATATCCATTTCCACCCAGGTCCCATTAGTTTTCATTTCCATATTTTTCCACAAAGATCTTCGCCCCAACCCTGTCTGCATTTCATAAATGATCATTCTTGTTTTCTGGGGTAGATAATACTGTCTACGATTCAGATATATCTTGGAGAATATTTTACATCTGACCTCATTCACTCCAAGGTGAATTCTTATTTTGAACGATAATCCGAACGTAATCATCCACAGGCGGCTGTAATTCTGTCAAAATCTATCCTGCAAAGTTCTCGCAGAAGTCTCGATGTCGGGTCAATACACACAATTGTCATTCTTACGAGCTGCGCAGAATGGGTGACCTGTTCAATTATTCGCCTTTGAGAAACACTTGATGCGACGGAAACGTCTCGAATTCTGTCTCTGGCCCGAGTCGAAGGTAGGTGTCGCTTTCCTTAAAAAAGATAGTGCCAGGCCATAATATTCTACGGACTAAATTCTGGTGGATGGGATTTAGTAATTGGACAGCATACACACAGAGAGGTTTTCTTCCTATTTCTATGCTGTGTGACTCGATGTGTGTGCGTTTCTCCACACGTGGTATCGCCGTCAGTAGTTATAGCACGGTTCACCACTATTTCCTTTTATGAGCAACCCGGCAGTTGCAATAGGCAGCCAGGTATGGATATTTCTGTTGAGTAATAAATGTTGGGAATAACTGATTCTGCAGCAATGTTGAGGTGCGCTGATGAGCCAGTTTACACTCTAATCCAGAGGGCGGTGCAACGCCAAAGTTTGCAGGAGTCTGCTTTGAGATACTATTGCACACCGTGCATTTGTTTCGACGAGATTGGAACTTTGATAAGGTCATTCACTTCTGACATGAGATACGTTGGCCTCTCAAGCGGAAGTCTTCCGAATCTTCTGGGTTTATCCTTTTTTCCTCTTTTATTTCAGATGCCCGGCAATAACTGTGGTCCACAATACAGTGAGAGCATTTTATTCTATTCTGTCAACCCCTCCCCCCCCCCACACCTTATCTTCTATGGCATTTGTCGAACTGTTCATTTGCGGTTAACAGCGATTCATGAACTTCTGGTGTACATCAACATCGGCTGTGTCACGCGGGTATCTTTGTCCCATCATAGTAGTTATATTTCCGTTCTGATCACAGTTGTTACATATCTCCAGTTATTGGGTTGGTCTGGGTCGGCTTGATTAATTATTGTCACATGAATCGAGTTACAGCAAAAAGCGTGGTTTTGCATGCCATCCATTTAGATCAGTCATACTATACAAGTGCACAATCGACAACATTTGCGCAATTCCTTGTCGTCCAGGGCAGAATTATATCCAATCCAGGCTGTGATGCATCCCGAACGTATGCTTTCAATGGTGCACCTGGAGATGTTTGTAGAAGTTTTGTCCGTCTCCTCCGGAAGTCGAGTGTGTCTTCTTAGTTGTGTGATCTGTATGGTTGATCCACGACACATCGGTGGTAATATTAACGCCAAACAACTTGAGTTCACTATCTCTTTCCTGAACTCCGCCTCATCGTTGTCCCTGACCCGGCCCATCACAGGGTTGTCGTCAGCAAACATGTTGACGAAATTAGAGAGAACAGTGGAGAGTGTGAAGAGAGAATCGTAGGGGACGGATAAATCATCCTTGCAGGACGCCGGCGTTGAGAGTCTTTATGGAGGAGCTGTTGACACTTATGGTCACTGACTGAGGTCGGTGGCCATCGAGCCGAGGAAGCAGTGGCAAAGGGCGGAGCACATACCTAGGCCCTGGACACAGGTACACACGGCCACCCTACCGCAACCCCCTCCCTATCCTCCACTGCTGACACAGGTGCACACGTCCACACGTCCACAAACCCCTCCCCACCCTCAACTGCGGACACAGGTACACACGGCCGCAAGGACACCCCCCCTCCCCAAACCCCAATCTGCAAACAGGTACTCAGGGCTACACGACCACAAACACCCCCTCCCCTCCCCCCCCCCCACACTGTGGACACAGGTGCACACGTCCACACGACCACAAACCCGCCCCTCCCCACCCTCAACTGCGGACACAGGTAGGCACGGCCGCAAGGCCACCCCCCCCCCCACCCCGCACTCTGCACACAGGTACTCACGGCTATACGACCACAAACAACCCTTCCCCCCCCCACACTGTGGACACAGGTACACACGACCACAACACCTCCCCTCCCAACCCCCCATTTTGGATACAGGTACACACGGACACAAACACTTCCCCTCCCCACCCCCTCACCCCACTGTGGACACAGGTACACACGGCCACACGCATACAATGTCAAGCTCAGGCCTTTGCAGGCCTTTACTCCCATAATTATCAAACTGGTCCTGGTCTCGATTTAATTTCCTTACCTGGCCACATTAGTTTTCATTTCCCGCTTGTCCACAAGGAACTTCGCTCCAACCCTGTTTGTATTTCATTAATGGGCATCACCGTTTTCTGGGTTAGAGGGTACTCTAGATTCGGATATATCTGAGAGAGTAAATTACACCTCATCTCAGTCACTCCAAGGTGAATTAATATTCTGATCTTTGATCCTAACGTAATCATCCATATACCCGTTGCTTAATGCTCTGAAGGTCTATTCCGTTAGGGCAAGTCCCACAAATCAATGGCAACAAATTCACTTGTTGGTCTTTGCAACTGTATACAGCAGAGGATCTGATCAATTGTTGGTTGTCTCACAGCCACTTTATGCTGGGGATAAATCTCGACTTCTGGCTCTACGCCGCTCCAAATTTAAGCATCGCCTTCTTTAAAAGATAGACAGCCAGAGCATAATATTCTGTGGACCAAGTGCTAGTAAATGTGATTCAGTATTTGGATAGCACTGACAAGGAGATTTGTTGGGCCTGTTTCTCTGCTGTATGACTATGATTCCTGGTTCAGTCTCTGTTCGTTTCTCCGCATGTGGTAGCACCGTCATTAGGACCGTATTACCATTACTACAGCAGGACCGTATTGCCATTTCCTTGTGTGTCCGAGCTGGGATGGTGAGGACTTTATTCCCTGGAGCGAAGGAAGCTGAGGGTTGATGATATGGAGGTATGCAAAATCATGAGAAGAATAGATAGGATGAATGCAGTCTTTTTATCCAGGATGAAGAATCAAAAATCAGATATCATAGGTTTAAGATGAGAGGGGCAAGATTTACGAGGAATCTGAAGGGGAGACTTGACGCAAAGAGGGTGCTGGGGATATGGTTCGAACTTTGATAAGATCATTCACTTCTGACATTACATGACTTTCCTTCCTGCACGGACGTCATCTGAGTTTTCTGAATGTATGTACACCTGTATTGCAGATGCCCAGCAATTTGTACGGCCCACTATACAGTATCAGGTGTTTTCGTGTGATCATCCACATGTGCCCACTCCTCTCCTTATCTTCGCATTTGTCCAACAGTTAATTTGTAGATAACCCCCATTCAACACCTTGTTTTGCATATCAATTCTGTTTGTGTTACATGGACAATCTTAGTAGACATCATAGTTGTTACTTACGTCAGATCATTAGCCTTGGTGAGGTTCTGCTGGGCGCCACGTTCCGAGATACAGTGAAAAGCGTCGCTTTGCACGCTGTCCATTCAGTTCAGATATGCCATACATATTTACAATCAGATAACGTCCTGCAGATGAAGCGAGGAGGAAGATACAGAATGCAGATTATTGTTGGCTATTTCCATTAATCCCTGAATTGTCCGTCTATTTGTGAGAATGAACAACGTTTGCTCAAGCCACGTTGCTTAATTCTGTTCTCCATCGAACCGGACAAGTGCAGTTGGAGATTTCGAGTTCTGTGAAAACACAAAGCAATGGATTTGTTAAAAACATGTTATTTAAGTCTGCAGAAGTGTACGTCTGGAACAATGGATGATGCAATGCTTCTGTAAGCAATGAGACATCCCGCTGGGATCGCGTTGTTGTAAACAATTAAGATGAGAGGCGTTTTAGATTTTAGATTCAGGTTTAAGTTTATTATTGTTACAGTGCCGAGCTAAAGTAAAATGCTTTGTTTTGCATGGTATCCAGACACATCAGATTTACCATATATAGACAATATCAGTTCAAACTCGTGGACATAAGATGGTGGAGATATGGAATCACATAGAAAATCAACTGCCAGGGGACGTATTTGAGGCAGCAATTGTGACAAAGACAGTAAGGCTCATTCATGAATCGGAAAGATTTAGAGTAATGTGGATGAAAGATGGAGAGGAGGGATTAGTGTAGATGGCGCACATCGGTCCGCATGGGCAATCTGGCTAGAAGGCTTGTTACCGTGCTGTAGGATTCGATAACTCTATGACAAGAGCTAGAGCAATGTGGAAGATACAGAGTGCAGAATATAGTTCGAAGCTTTGGTGCGTATTACAGTGCATCAATTACTTCGATAATTTCTAGTATCCGCAATGACAGAGGGTATTTCACTTAGGCAGCTTACACCCCAGCGGTATGGACATTGATTTCTCTAACTTCAGATAATTCCTCTCTCCCTCTCTTTCCCCTCCCCTTCCCAGTTCTCCCACTGTCTTCCTGTCTCCTACTACATCCTATCTTTGTCCCGCCCCCTCCCCAGACATCAGTCTGAAGAAGGGCCTCGACCTGAAACGTCACCTATTCATTCTCTCCTGAGATGCTGCCTGTCCAGCATTTTGATATACCTTCTGATATCCGCAATGGTGTAGAGGCGAATTGAACAGTACCCTAGTAAATGAAGGGACCGTTCAGAAACCTGATAACAAAGGAAAATAAGCTACTGCTTTATCCGGTAGTGTTCGCTTAAAAGCTTAAATACCTTGTGCATGACTTGAGTAGCAGAAAGAAGAACTGACAGGTTTGGACAATTCTTCGATTACGTTGGCCGTTTTCTTTCCGAGGCAACGTGTTGTGTAGATGGAGTCAATGGTGGAACGTCTGGTCCGTGTGATGGAGTAACCTACATTTATAACTCCCTGCAATTTCTCGCCGTCTGGACAGACATGTACCCGATACAAAATGTGGTCCAACCCGACAGTATGCTGCCTACGGTACCTCCCGAGAACACTGTAAGAGTTACTGTTGACATGTAACATTTCCTTAGACTCTACCTGAAGTAGAGGCGTTAGTGCGCCTTCTCGGATGTCGCATCAATGTGCATGCCCCGCGACAGAGTGTTGGTAAGTGTAACGCATGCAACTTGTTCTCAACTATTTTCAATTCCATACAATTGGTGCAGATTTGGGCTTGTACTCCAGGTAAAGGAGGTATAGCAGTGGACTGAAAACGAATCATTGCAGGGCTCCGGTGTTATTCTGGAGGAAGTGTAACCTGTCCTCACTGACTGAGGACTGTTGGTGCTAAAATCGAGCATTGAGGGGTAGAGTAGGTGAAGATGTCTCTGTCCCTGCGTTTATAGAAGATCGACACTCTAACCCCTATCACATAGACGTACACTGCTGAAAGCATAATGTAAAGCGCGAGGCGATTCCTACTTTCAATATTAAAAGGGTACTGACCCAGGACTTATATTAATCCATAGCTGCTCACATTAGTATTCATTTGCCTATTGTCTACAAACACATTTGACCCAGCCCTGTTTAAACATAATGAGTTATCATCACTAATTTTCTGAGGTACAGGGTACTGGATGTTCAGATATATTTGCAAGAATAAATTGCTTCTCATCGCAAGTCACTCGGTGGTAAATACTTAGTGCGAAACTTGTGTCCTAAAGACAATACCCATATATCGGTTGTACAATGCTTTAAATGTCTATCCCGTCCAGGCCTCGTAGAATCCCACATTTACAGTGTCATTGAAATCACTTGTATTCTTCCAAACCGCACAGCGTAGATGATGTGATCAATTGTGGTTCCTTTGGCAGCTCCTTCATCCGAGGGATAAATCTCAACTTCAGCAACTACATCGTATTGTAGGTAAGGACCGCCTTCCTTAAACATATAGTGTCAGGGCGTAATATTCTGCGGATCAGGTGCTAGTAAATGGGATTTCGTAAATGGATAGTATAGACATAGATAGCTGCTTAGCTCCTTTCTCTGCTGCGTGACTCGATGACTCTCGGACAAATGTGTGCACGCTTCTCCATTTGTGCTATCACCGTCAGTAGTTAGAGCAGTGCTTCGCTATTATTTCCCTGAGCTATACCGAGAGATGATAACTTTATTCCTTGGAGCGCAGGAAGCTGAGAGTTGATCATAAAGGCGTAAAATGGAAAGAGATATGTTGAATGCACAGGGTATTTTACCCAGGACAGGGAATCAAGAAACAAAAGTCATGGGTTTATGGTGAAAGGGCAAGGTTTACAAGGAACCAACCGGGAGGAATTCACACCCAGACGGCAATGCGTGTATGGAACAAACTCTCAGAGTCTTTAGTTGACATATGTTGAGTCGAAGCTGGGATCTCTGCAGTCACTACGTTTGTAAATATAGCTGCCATCTCGACAGCAGGAGGAGATAAATAGGTGACCAGCTTTGGTTATTTGTGTTGAACAATAAATGTTCGTCAGGAACTGATTCTGCAACAAAGTCCAGGTGCGCTAACGCGCCAGTTTACACTCCAATGCACAGTCCGGTCCAACACCAGTGTTTGCGTGCTTGCACTTGGTGAAATGGGGCCATATCCTGCATTTGTTTCACCAGCATCGGAGCATTGACACGATCATCTATTTGTGACATTAGATATCCTTCCTCTCTCCACTGATGTCTTCTGAGTCATCTGAATATTTCCTGTTTGCCTCTTGTATGTGTCAATCCCCGGCAATTACTGCGGTCTGCAATGCAGGAGCAGCATTTTGACTGTGTTACTCCTCCTGCCGCAGTCTTCACTTTCTGTTCGCATTTGTTCAACAGTTTGTTTGTGCTTAACAACCATTCATCACGTCTCTTGAATATCAACATCGTCTGGGTCCATCTTAGTCGCCATCACAGTGCGAACATTCCGGCTCTGATCATATTTGGTACTTATCTCAGATCATTGGGTTTGGTTAAGTTAGGCTAGGAATATTACTGTCACGCGTACCGAGGCACAGTGAAAAGCTGTGTTGCCTCCTATCCACTCAGATCAGACATACCATACATAGATACAATCAGTGCAAACAAATTCATTGGACAGAGCAACGGAGATAATACAGACGGCAGAATATATTTCATGATGTAGAATATCATCCCGAACATTGTTTTTTGTATCCATCAAACTCTAAATTGTCCGTGTATTTGTAATAATTTATAACATTTGCTCAAGCTGTATTGGGTAATTCCGTTCTTCGTGGAACTCGATATGTGCAGTCGGATAATTCGATCTGTGCATAAACATAAACAAAGATATGTACAGTTGTCGGGAATTTTGAGAATTATGAGGAAGATGATCAGATTATAGTTTGGTTAACCCTGGTGCTCACACACTGGGGGGGGGGGCATGATGGGAAAGTTGACAAGATAGAATGTAGTTAAAATAGTTAAAGCTGAAACATTCTGTTGAGAAGCAGGGTTTCTTATCAGTAGACGGAGGCTAGTCCTTTGTAGTTATGTTTAGGTTCTTATCTGTTGCAATCTTGCATTACAGGTGCTTTTGTTTACCCTGTTTCGCAGGCAAGTCTCCCAAAGGTTGACAGATGATCTCATTTGCGATGGGACTCCATGTGGCGAGGATAAACTGGTCATTTATGATATCTACATGTAACATATATGGGTGGGAGATTTCTAAACAAAAGAGCCCCAAGATGAAAGTTAAATTCGGGGAAACACAAAGATGAAAGTGTACAGGGACATTGATGAATGATGGTTTATTTCAAATCCACAGGTAACTATTGTGTCATGAGTGCATAAGAATCCTACAGTTACTGTAAGATTTTGAAGCAGCTTGAGCTTGCTCACACTGTTCCTCGATGTACATCGCTATGGCCTTTATTAACCCGACTTGCTCGATGGCCTCACCACTGGTCTGTGAGTCCTTTATTTTGTGCCTGGGCCTATCTGAGTAAATTTAGATATAGTGTACGGGTAAACCATAAAAGCCGTTCCCACATGTACAAAACACGTTACTTAACTGTGCCATGTTTGCGCGAAGGATGATGCAATCCTTCGATAAACCATAAGAACCTAGGTTTGTGTTGTTGTAAACAATTAACATATGTGGCGCATGGCGTTTTAGCTTTTGTGTTATGTTCATTATTGTCACATGTACCGAGAAACATTAAATACCTTTTTTCCCATGCTATCCAAACCGGTCAGATGTATCATACAGATACAATCAGTTCAAACGAGAGGGCAGAGGGTTCTGGGCCTAAGGATTCACACAGGGGGTGGTGGGAACATGGATTTGCACAGAGGGTGGTGGGTATACGGAATGAGCTGCCGAAGGACGTCGTGGAGGCAGAAGCTACGGCAATATTTAAAATACATTTGGACAGCTACATGGACAGCGAAGGTTTAGAGTGATTCTGGCCAAACGCTGTAAGTGGGACCATCGTAGATGGGCCACATTGGTCGGTATGGGCAAGCTGGGTCGAAGGGTCTGTGGCCGTACTTTGTTACTCTGTGACAATAGATGGAGATACAAAGTGCAGAATACAGCTTTTATAATTGTAGCTGTATTGTGGAGCATCAATGTTTTTAAAAGTCCAATGTGTGCAATGGGGTAGATAGGAAGAGCATATGGAAGGACCGTGCAGAAGCCTGATCACAGAGGAAAATAAGCCATTGGTCATGGATTGGGCTACACATTGAAGTCTCTGCAATTTATCTTGGTCTCGTTAGAGCTGCTCATAAAGCAAACTGTGATACAACCTGATAATGTTCTTTCTATGGTCCATCTGTTGAAGTTTTACAAGAATCACTTTAGACATGCCAATGTCCATCGTTTCCTTGTGAAGCCGAGGCGTCGGTACGCCTTAATGAGTTTGGCATCAATGTGATTGCTCCACGACATATTGTTGGTTTTGTTAACGACACGGAATTTGAGCAATCAACTATTTTCTAAACAGTGCGATTGAAGCAGGTTGGGGTAAATACTCGGCATTGCATCCTGAAGCCAATGACTATCTCCTTCGTCTTGCTGACATTGACAGAGAGGTTATTGTCCTGCCACCGTGTCAATAAGTTCACTATCTGTACTTCTTGTACTTCGTCTCGGCATTGCTCATCATTCTACCATTCACAATGATGTCTTCTGCAAACAAGTAGGTGCAATTAGAGCCGAATATGGCCACACGGTTGCGAATGTAAATGAGGTAGAATAGCGGACTGAGAGCGGATCCTTGCAGCGCTCCATATTCGAAGTTATTTATTTTTAAGGAGGTGTCGCCTATCCTTACTAATTGTGGGCTGTGGGGGGTTAAAGATCGAGCATCCAGCGGTGGAGCGGGGAGGTTATCCCTCGGACCAAGAGTTTGGAACATGTCGTTCCTCCAAACATGCACAGAGTGGAGGATCTCATCAATCGTCGGGAACAATGAATGATGTTATGCCTCTGCAACCTATGAAATATTCATCTGGTTTTGTGGTGTTGAAACAATGCAGGTGGTCGGCGCTTTAGGTTTCAGCTTCAGGTTTAGGAATATTATTGTCATATGTACCGAGGTGCAGTAAACAACTTTGTTCTGCATGCTAGCAAAACACATTACATATATCATACATGGATACTATTGGTTCAATAGTATCCATACTATACCAGGACAGAGGTCATTGGGTGTATGGATCCGCTCAGAGCGTGGTAGGTACACGGATTCGCGCAGCGGGTGGCGGACGTATTGAATGAGCACCCAAACGAGGTAGTTGAGCTAGAAACTATAACAACATTTAAAATACGTTTGGGCAAACACAAATAGGAAGATTTCGGATTGATGCGCGCCATAAGCGGCAGGTGGGATTTGTATAGATGGGGGTACATTGATCGGCCGGCTGGGCTGAAGGGCATTTTCCAGCGTTGTGTGACTCGTGCCAATAGACAGAGCAAAGTGGAAAATACAAAGTGCACAATACATTTATCAGCGTTGTAGCGTATTGTTGTGCATCAGTACCTGAGACAAAGTTCAATGTCCAGAATGGGGTAGAAGGAATTGATTAAGCCCGTAGCCTACGGAGGGACCGATCGTAAGCCTGATAACGGGGGAATTTAGGTTATTCCTGTATCGTGTTGCGCGCTTGCAAGCATATCCACCTGTTGCCAGATCGGAGCAGGGGAAAGAAGAACTGACCGGGATTGGACAGGTCTTTGATTGTATTGGGTGTTTGTGTAATGTTATGCAGCGTGAAGTGTAGACGGAGAATGTGGTTGCGTCTGGATGGATCTGTGGGTCTGTGATGGACTGAGCTATATGTACAACCCTCAGCAATTTCTCGCGGTCTTGGCAGAGTTCTTTCCAAACCAAGCTGCGATGCAATGTGACAATATGCTTTTTACCGCTAATCTGCAGACGTTTGTAATAGTAACAGAAGACATGACAAATTTATTTTTATTTTATTTTTTTGCCTATTTTGGGTGTCGCATCAATGTGATTGCTCCACGTCAGATCGTTGGTAACATTTTCGCCAAGCAACCTGAGGTCGCTCTCATTGTCATTTTGTACCATTGATGCAGATTGGTGCACGTACTGCACTCTGCTTTCTCGGATCAATAACTGCCTCCTTCGTCCTGCTGACATTGAAAGCGTGGTTAAGGTGCTGACACCATGTCACTAATTGTCAATATCGTTCGTGTACGTCGTCGCCTCATTGTCCGTTATTCGGCCCATCACATCAGCAAACCCGTCGATATACTTAGAGCCGAATTTGTTTGTACGGTTACGATGGCAAAGAGCGTATAATCGCGGACTCACAACTCATCCTTCCTAGGGCTCCGATGTGAAAGTTATTGTGCAGGAGGTGTCATCTATCGTTACTGATTGTGGACTGTTGGTGATAAAGTTGAGCATTCATTCTTAGAGGGGGGACATGAATCCGAGGTCAGGGTGTTTGAAGATAACAGCCACTCCCTCCCGCAACACACACAGGTACACACGGGCGCACGCACAATGCAAGCTTGAGTCTGCTCCTGCTTTCTATATCAAAGCTAGCGGAATGACCTGGGAATAATATCCATTTCCATACTTGGTCACGTGTTATATTCACATTCCTATTGCCAACAAATATATTCACCCCGGGGACATTATAACTTGGAGTGGGGAAATACATGGGTGAGTTTATAAAGGTGTAGACAGTCATGAAGAGAATAGATAGGGTGATCGCACATGGTCTTTTATCCAGGATGTGGAACCAAAAACCAGTGGTCAGAAGTTTAGAGTGAGATAGGCAAAAATCACAAGGAACCTTAAGGGAAGACTTTACACTCCAATGGTGCTGGTTATCTGAAACTATTTGTCCGGTGAGTTAGTTCAGACATGTTGAGTCGATGGTGGCATTTCTACAGCTACAGCTTGAGGAAATACCGCGACCAACTCGACTGTAGCAATAGGTAATCAGATTTGGTTATTCCTCTTGCGCAATGAAAGATAGACAGGAAATAATTTTGCCAGACGGTTCAGCTGCACTGGCGAGGTAGTTGACACTCTAATGCAGAGTGCCGTGCAACAGCGGGGTTAGCGTGAGTGTGTTTCGCGACACGATACCACACCATGTATTTGTTTGGCCAAGATGATTCAGTTTTGACATTAGATACGTTTTCATTTTCCCACAGAAGTTCCCCGAGCGTCCTGAGTATATTCAGTATTTTTGTTTCCCTTGGGGAAAGAAAATGATGGGTGGATGTATTCATACAGAGAGTGTCAGCTACATTAACTGAGCTGCCCGAGGAAGTATTTGAGGCAAAAATCATCATTAAATTTAAAAGACATTTGGACAGATACATGGAAATGTGTAAATGTTGTCAATAGAAGAGACGTTCGTTTGTTTGAGGTCCTGAATGCGTCCACAATTCGCTGCAAATTCTTGCGGTCTTGGATGGAGCTGTTCCCAAACCAACCAGTGACACATCCTGATGAAATGCTTTTTATGGTGCGTATGTGGAAGTCGGTGAGTGTTGCCGGGGACAAGCCAATCTCCCTAAGCATTCCAAGGCAGTAGAGGCGTTGGTGTGCTTTCTTGGACGTTGCTTCAATATGAGTGGCCCAGGAGAGGTTGTTGGTGATATTTTCTCTTCGCAATTTGAAGTTTTCAACCGTCTCTCCATCGGTGCCTTCAATGCAAATTGGGGTATGTCGGCTTCCCGAAGTCGATCATTATGTCCTTTGCCTTGCCGACAATGGGGGTCTCGATCGCTCTCCCTGTACTCGATTCATCAATATATGGTGTCCGGCCCACAATTGTGGTGTCACCTGCGAATTTGAAAATTGAATTGGATTTTCCATGGCTGCACAGTCGGGGGTGTACAAGGAGTAAAGAAAGGGTCGAGAACGCATCTTTGTGGAGCTCCCGTGTTGAGGATTATCGTCGAGGACGACCTGTCCCCTATCCTCACTGAATGGTGTCTGTTGGTCAGGAAGTCGAGGGTCCAGTTTCAGACATGAGTACTGACACTAAGTCCCGCGAATTTGGTGATGAACTTGCATGGTATAATGGTATGAAAGACAGAACTGTAGTCTGAATAGGAGTCTGATGCAGGTGTCGCTCTTATCCAGGTTTTCCTGTGGTGAGGGGAGAGCTAGTGCGATGGCATCGTCCGTGGGCCTGTGGTGGCGAAACGCAGTGGGGCAAGGCCGCTGGGTTGACTGCATTTAATGCGTTTCATAACATGCCTCTCAAAATATTTCATCATGGTGAAAGTCAAGGCCACTGGATGGTCATCGTTTAAGCTTGAGGTCTTGTGTTTCTTCGCCATTGGAATGATGATGGTCTCATTGAGCATGTGGGTACATGAGAACCGAGTCGGACGAGATTAGAGATGTCGACAAATGCTCCCTCTAGCTGGTCTGTGCAGCTACTAAGGACACGGCCAGGAACTACGTCTGGGCATGTTGCATGCCGTGGGTTTACTCACAGGAAGGCTGATCCATCCTCTGCTCCAGTCACCCTGGAGAGAGGCACAGTGGAGTCTGAAGAGCCAGTCGGCACTGGTGGCCTGCTCGAAGCTACCATAGGAAGCATTCCGTTCATCGTGTTGGGTCGCACTATTAACATTGATATTGCCTGACTTGCTTTGCATCCAGTTATCTTAATCGGATCTTGCCACATTCTCCGTGTGTGCCAGAGATTGTACTTGGATTCAGGTTTGTCCCGGTATTGTCTCTTGGCATTCTTGATGGTTTAGCGGAGACCACAGCGAGGCTTCTTGTGCCGCTTGGGATGGTTTGACTTGTATGCATCGGACCAGGCCATCACCTGTGAATGTACATCCATGGTTTACGGTCGGGGAGCCCTCGGATTGACTTCGGCGGCAAACAGTCTTCCACTCACTTCGTGATGAAGTCAGTCATGGCAGAGGCGCACTCATTCGGGATAGCTGCAGTATCCCTGATCATTGACCAGTCTACCGACTTAAAGCAATCGCGTCAGAGGTCACCCGTGACCGTTGACCAGCTTTTTACAACTCTCAGCATCGGATCCTCCTGCTTCAATTGTTGTTTGTTGGCAGGGAGCAGAAGCACAGCTCGGTGATCAGATTTCCCTGAAATGTGGCGATGGACAGGGCGACAGGGAACAATCCCTACAGGATGGACGAGGCGAGCCTGGACGTGCGAACACATAGAATGCACTGAAAGGACGCAGTGGAACAGTTCAATGCTCAGTAATGTTCCTAACTCCAGTTCCCTCATTGTATTGTTTATTTACCTGGGTGGATGGGCGTATGTTCCTGTGTGTTTCTTCTCGCACACCGTGGTAGATATTTGATGGACCATCAGCAGCACATATAGAGCTAGGAACACCAGCAGACAGAGAAGGGAAAGCACAGAGACACAAAGACATGAATATGCACCGAGAGGAGTAGGAACATTGACGGAAACAGGCAGGGCCCACCCCTAATTCTACGTAGGTTTGCCATCTGATTTCCCGTTTGCAGGCGCACTGCCCTATTTCTACATTTACAGTTTCTTTCCGCTAATTTCATATTTGTTATTTACACTTCAATAATCATTTGCTGGTGTCCTCTGCTAATTGAACATTTAACGGTGCTCTCCCATAATTAAGAAATATAAGGACCTTCCCCTAAATGACTATCTAATGTGATGCCCCAAAATTGACCGAGCCCTTAATTTGAGTAGCTGAGTGTATAAACCCAGTACCGTCGATAGAATGCACAAAAAATGAAGAAAAAAAACCAAGTGAGAAGACTTGTGATCGGTTCCAAGGATGACCTGTTTCCGAGCTGCATCTCTAAACTACGTTTAGACTGTGGCAAAGGCCAGTGATCAGCAGGCGATGGAAGAGGGAAAACAAATATCTTCCACCAACACCGAAAAAAAGGTTTCGTGTCAAAAGGAATAACGATACTGGAACTGGATTCCTGCAACAGAACCCGGAAGGAACTCAGCTGGTCAACGTTCAGCGTTGCAGCCCGATTCCCAGTGAGGTCGAGCACAGGGATCTGAATTGTTATAAAGTAGGTAAAGCAATAATGGGGATAGGCAGGGAGAACATGAAATGTGCTGTGTAGCATAGCGTACGACTGAGGGTCTGAATGAGATATTCCGTCTGTGTGTTCGGGAGGACAGGATGAAGGCCCTGCCGGAACAAATGGGAAGTGAGGAGAAAGATTCCACAGACAGAAATAGACAGGGGAGGATGGGGGACAGATTGACGACACTGGGTGTGAACACATTGGCTGGATGCTGAGGTCTGCCCTAGTTAATTGTGGAAAGCTGCAATATGAGACCAGAACGATGCAGTAATGCTAGTGACGCGTTGGCCCTGATAACGAGAGGATTTGTGTATAGGAGTAAAGCGGTCCTTCTGCAGTTGTATAGGGCCCTGGTGAGACCACATTTGGAGTATTGTCTGCAGTTCTGGTCTCCTAATTTGAGGAAGGACATACTTGCTATTGAGGCAGTGCAGCGTAGGTTCACGAGGTTAATCCCGGGATGGCAGGATTGTCACATGAGGAAATATTGAAAAGACTGGGCTTGTCTTCACTGGAATTTAGAAGGATGAGAGGGGATCTTCTGGAAACGTATAACATTATAAAAGGACTGGACAAGCCAGATGCAGGAAAAATGTTCCTAATTGTGGGAAGAGTCCAGAACCAGGAGCCACAGTCTAAGAAGAAAGGGGAAGCCATTTAAAGCTGAGGTGGGATAAAACCTTTCGCCCAGAGAGATGTAAATTTGTGGAATTCTCTGCGACAGAAGGCAGTGGAGGCCAGTTCACTGGATGAATTTAAAAGAGTGTTGGATAGAGCTCTAGGGGCTAGTGGGATCACGGGCTATGGGGAGAAGGCAGGCATGGGTTACTGATTCTGGATAGTCAGCCATGATCACAATCAATGGCGGTCCTGGCTCGAAGGTCCAAATGGCTTCCTTCTGCACCTATTTTTCTATGCTTTCATGGGTTTACCAGGAAAAGCTGACGGTTGAGAATTCCATCCTGGATCCAGGGACCAGCTCAAAGTGAGTAAGAATTGTCCATGGAACCCATTTAACTCAATTAAAAATTATTGCGTTTTATTGCGTCAGGAAAAGGTCGGGACAAAATGAGCAAGGACGACCGTTGGCTGAAAGCGAGCAAAGTAAGTGAGTGTTAATCGCAGGTAGAAAGGCAGTTTAAAAAGACCGCCAAAGGGACGCTAGCAGTCAGTCAGGAAAAGGTCGGGAGAGAAGGAGCAAGGACGACCGTTGGCTGAAAGCAAGCAAAGTAATAATAATAATATATAATAATAATATTCATTTATTGTCATTGCAACGAGTACAACGAAATTAAAAAATAGCCAATCCTGACGGTGCGTACAAACATATATGCAATAAATGCAAAAACAAATAAATACATAAATACAATTAAATACAATTATATTAAGTACAAGATTTTTTAACGGTGTTGCCTAGTGCAAAGGTAGTGTTCAGTTCTCGTATGGCCCTGGGGTAAAAACTGTTCTTAAGTCTGTTTGTTCGGGATTTGATCGACCTGAAACGTCGACCAGAGGGCAGATGAACAAACAGACGGTGGCCGGGGTGGGATGGATCTTTTATTATTTTGCCTGCTCTACTGAGGCAGCGTAGGCTGAACAGGTGCTCCAGGGAGGGCAGTGAGCAGCCGATGATCTTCTGGGCCGTCGTGATGACCCTCTGAAGGGCCTTCCTGTCCTTTTCTGAGCAGCTGGCATACCATGTGGTTATACAGTATGCCAGCACACTCTCGATGGAGCAGCGATAGAAGGACAACATGAGCTTCTCCTGCAGGTTGGTTTTCCTGAGGATCCTCAGGAAGTGGAGTCTCTGCTGTGCCTTCTTTACTGTGGTGATGGTGTTGGTAGACCAGGTAAGATCCTCTGCGATGTGCGTACCCAGGAACCTGAAAGCTGGTACCCTTTCCACACAGACCCCATTGATGTAGAGTGGGTCGTAATCTCCACTGGTTTTTCTAAAGTCAATTATAAGTTCCTTTGTTTTGGAGGAGTTCAGGACCAGATTGTTCACTGAACACCATGCTGCCAGCCTTTGGATTTCATCCCTATAGGCTGTCTCATCTCCTTCTGAGATGAGTCCAACCACAGTCGTGTCATCCGCGAACTTGATGATGGTGTTGGTGGGATGGGTGGGGGCGCAGTCGTGAGTGTAGAGGGAGTAAAGGATGGGGCTCAACACACAGCCCTGTGGTGAGCCGGTGCTCAGTGTAATGGTGGAGGAGAGGTGAGGGCCTATTTTGACGGTCTGGGGGCGGTTGGTCAGGAAGTCCTTGATCCATTGGCAGATGGTTTGGGAAAATCCAAGGTCGGAAAGTTTGGTGACCAGTCTGCTCGGGATGACCGTGTTAAACGCAGAGCTGAAGTCGAGGAAGAGCATCCTCACATAGCTCCCCTGGTGTTCAAGGTGGGTCAGTGCAGTGTGAAGAGCAGTGTCGATGGCATCCCCTGTAGACCTATTTGCTCTGTAGGCAAACTGGTGTGGGTCGAAGGTGGGTGGGAGGCTGGCTTTGATGTGCTGCAGGACCAGTCTCTCGAAGCACTTTGTGATGACCGGTGTGAGTGCTACCGGATGGTAGTCGTTAAGACCGCTGATGACAGACTTTTTCCGCAGTGGGATGATTGTGGCGGACTTCAGGCAGGGAGGGATGGTGGATTTTAAAAGGGACAGGTTGAAGATTTTTGTGAAGACCTCAGATAAATGGTCTGCACATTCCCTCAGCACTCTGCCCGTCACACCATCGGGGCCTGCAGCTTTCCTGGGATTCACTGCTCTGAGCACGCGCTTCACATCATACTCCTGCACAGTGAAGGTGTTGCTGTCAGGTGCTGGAGAGGGTGTTATGTCTGCCACTGTAGCTTTCACCTCGAAACGAGCAAAGAAACAGTTAAGTTCCTCTGCCAGCGAGGCGTCGCCGTCGGCAGTCGTGCGGTTGCTGGTCTTGTAGTTGGTGATGTGCTGGATGCCTTGCCATACCCGCCGTGGGTCATTGTTGGAAAAGTGGTCCTCAATCTTCCTCCTGTAGGACGCTTTGGCATCCTTGATGCCTCTCTTCAGGTTGGTTCTAGCAGCACTGTATAGAGCTCTATCACTAGACCTGAAGGCGGTGTTACGGTCCTTGAGGAGAGACCTGACATCCTTTGTCATCCAGGGTTTTTGATTGGGATACAACCGGATGCGTTTGTCGACGGTGACATTGTCAACACAGTTTTGGATGTAGCAAAGTACAGTTGATGTGTACTCCTCCAAGTCCTGATCCTCAAAAATATCCCAGTTGGTCCTTTCGAAGCAATCCTGCAGCTGCGAGGAAGCTCCTTCAGGCCATGTCTTAACAGTCTTTATGGTGACTGGAGCTTTCCTCCTGAGTGGGGTGTATGCTGGAGTTAGGAATATGGACAGGTGATCTGACTGCCCCAGGTGTGGTAGTGGTGCTGACCTGAAACCCTTCTTAATATTTGAGTAAACCTTGTCTAGTGTGTTTTTCCCCCTGGTAGCACATCTTATGTGTTGTTCAAGTTGTAAGTGAGTGTTAATCACAGGTAGAAAGGCAGTTTAAAAAGAGCGCCAAAGCGACGCGATCAGTCAGTCTATAAAGCAAATACCTCCAAGCTTGTCTGGAAGACAGGATAGACGTGAGTGCGTGCATTGGCTGATCAATGAAATTGAAAGTTTGGCAAATTGGCCAATTATGTAATTTAGAGACTGATATTAACAAGACCTGCACAAGGGTGCAACCCTGTTGAGGGAATTGCCCTGTGAGAAAAGTGCGACGCTTCGGCTACACCTGCAAGAACTGTGTCCAGGTGCAGCTCCTGAATGGACGTGTGGTGGAGTTGGAAAAGCAGCTGGATGACCTCAGGGCCATCCGGAAATGCGAGAGTTTCCTGGACAGGATCTACCGTGAGGCAGTCACGCCAAGGGTCCAGGTCGAGCGAAGATGGGTGACCGTTGCAGGGGGGAGCGAACGTTGGCAACAGGAGACCACGGTAGCTGTGCCTATTGCAAACAGGTAAACCCTTTGGGGAAATGTCGGGGCAGAAGACGCTTCCAGTCCGAGCGGCGGACATGTTGGCGGCTCTAATCCAGGCAAGGAATCTCGACCGGGGAGGCCGAAGTCGGGAAGAGCCATTGTAGTGGGTGACTCCATTGTCCGAGGGAGGGACAGTAGATTCTGGGGCCGCAGGCGGGACTTGAGGGTGGTCTGTTGCCTCCGTGGTGCTAAGGTTCAAGACATCACGGACCGGCTTCAGAACATCCTAGCGAGGGAAGGCGATCAACCGGACGTCGTTGTGCACGTGGTTTAGAGAATTAGGAAGAAGACTGAGAAGTAGGACGTCGAAGGTGGTTGTCTCTGGACTGCTACCTGTACCTCGTGCTGGTGCGGGCAGGAACAGAGAGATCGGGGATATGAATGTATGGCTGAGGGGCTGGTGCAGGGAGCAGGGGTTTAGATTTTTAGACCACTGGGATCTCTCTGGGGTAGGGGTGACCTGTACAAGAGGGACGGTTGCACCTTAACAGCAGGGGGTCCAACATTCTGGCAGGCAGGTTTGCTAGTGCTACACGTGTGGCTTTAAACTAGGTAGTGGGGGGGAGGGTTGACAAATTGGGAATATGAAGATGGAGTTAAAGGGGAAGCGAATACAGGAGAAAATGCAAAGGAATCTCGAATAAATGGGAAGGGAAGTTCTAGAAGGGATAAGAGAGTAATGTCAGGGCCAATTGTGACCGGTGTGAGAGGGGAGGTGAATACCGAAGTTAAAGTTTTGTATTTAAATGCGCGAAGTATAAAAAATAAAGTGGATGAGCTTGAGGCTTAGTTAGACATTGGTAAGTATGATGTTGTGGGGATCACTGAGACATGGCTACAAGAGGACCAGGGCTGGAAACTGAATATTCAGGACACACGACGTATAGAAAAGACAGTCAGGTGGGGAGAGGGGGTGGGGAATGATATTCACTCCCTTCCAAGGAGGATTAGTGCAGGTGATACAAAGCTGGGTGGTAGTGTGGACTGTGATGAAGCTGCTATGAGGTTGCAGGGTGACTTGGACCGGTTGTGTGAGTGGGCGGATGCATGGCAGATGCAGTTTAATGAAGATAAGTGAGGTTATCCACTTTGGTGGTAAGAATAGGAAGGCAGAATATTATCTGAATGGTGTCAAGTTAGGAAAAGGGGACGATCAACGAGATCTGGGTGCCCTTGTGCATCAGTCGCTGAAAGGAAGGATGCAGGTACAGCAGGCAGTGAAGAAAGCCAATGGAATGTTGGCCTTCATAACAAGAGGAGTTGAGTTTAGGAGCAAAGCGGTCCTTCTGCAGTTGTACAGGGCCCTAGTGAGACCGCACCTGGAGTACTGTGCGCAGTTTTGGTCTCCAAATTTGAGGAAGGATATTCTTGCTATTGAGGCCGTGCAGCGTAGGTTTACTAGGTTAATTCCCGGAATGGCGGGACCGTCGTATGTTGAAAGACTGGAGCAACTAGGCTTGTATACACTGGAATTTAGAAGGATGAGAGAGGATCTTATCGAAACGTATAAGATTATTAAGGGGTTAAACACGTTAGGGGCAGGAAACATGTTCCCAATGTTGGGAGAGTCCAGAACAAGGGGCCACAGATTAAGAATAAGGGATAGGCCATTTAGAACGGAGGTGAGGGAAAAAATTCTGTCAGAATTGTGAATCTGTGGAATTCTCTGCCTCAGAAGGCAGTGGAGGCCGATGCTCTGAATGCATTCAAGAGAGAGCTAGTAGATAGAGCTCTTAAGGATAGCGGAGCCAGGGGGTACGGGGAGAAGGCAGGAACGGGGTACTGATTGAGAATGATCAGCCATGATCACATTGAATGGCGGTGCTGGCTCAAAGGGCCGAATGGCCTACTCCTGCACCAATTGTCTATTGTCTATTAATGTGTGCTGATTGCGATCTGAACGAAATCTCCGCTGCTCCAGGGAGGCGGATTCACCATTGTTTTGGACAAACTGCGGCGACCGGTTATCAAACCATGGCGGACTGCTTAACAGGTGCTGTGATCAACAACTGAAGAAAGCAGAAGCACAACAGCATATCTTTTCCCCAGATTCCGGAGCAGCAGTAGTGCGGATCAGACGCATCAAATTTAGAAATGGAAATGCGGAACTACCCACTGCGAGAAATTATCCCAAAATGATCAATTGATTGGTTCGCCGCTCGGGTAGCAGTTCTTGTTCTGCCCACGGGATGTCCCCATTATCCAAAAGTTGGAAGTTGCGCAAAGCCCATGAATAGTTCACCCTGGATGGTACTAAAATGAGAGTCATCGCTTCATTTTCTGAGGAGCTAAATATTGAATTTCGCATAGCTCCGAACAGTTGACAAATTGAAGCTTTGATATAAATTGTTATTTTCAAGCAAGTGCGGTTGGGTTCTCAGTTATGTCCAACCGTGGAAAAGCATTAAGAGGCCAATTCGCGACTCATCCCCGGCTGTCTTCCAGTCACACAATTACCACTCTATTTATAGTTAGAATCAAACAGCACGGCAAAAAAACCTTATGGAAGCAGATGCCGCGCAATAGTTTAGTTAATTTATTTTAGTTTAGTTATGTTTAATTTTATTTAGTTTGGTTTATTGTCACGTGTGCTGAAGTACGGTGAAAGGCGTTTGTTGCGTGCTAACCAGTCAGCAGAAAGACAATATATGTTTACAATCACTCCATTTACAGTGTATAGATACATGATAAGGGAATAAGTTTGGAGCAAGGTAAAGTCAGTCATGTCCGATCAAGGATCGAGGGTCTTCACACAGGTAGATAGTAATTCAGCATCGCTCTCTGTTTGTGGTATCAGTTGCCTGATAACAGCTGGGAAGGAACTGTCCCTGAATCTGGTGGTGTGCGTGTTTACACTTCCATATCTTTTGCTTGATGGTAGCGGGGAAATAATGGGGTGGCCAGTGTGTGCCTCGTCCTTGATTCTGCTGCTGGCGTTGCCGATGCAGCGTGCGGTATAAAGAGACACGATGGTACCGGTGAATAGAAGAGAGGTAAGATTGTCTGACGGTCTGGGCTGCGTCCACAAATAAGTTTTAGTTTAGTTTAGTTTACAGACGCAGTTTAGCGCGGAAAAGGCTATTCGGCCCACCGAGTCCGCACAGACCAGCGATCCCCGCACATTATACTATCCTGCACACACGGCGGAATATTTATACATACACCAAGCCAAGTAACCTTTGGTATCTTTGGACTGTGGGAGGAAAACGAAGATGACGGAGAAAACCCACCCGGTCACGGGGAGAACGTACAAACTCCTTGCAAACACCACTTGTAGTCTGGATCGAAGTGCTGTCAGGCAGCAACACCACCGCTGCACGACCGTGGCCGCCCGAAATTCGCTGCAATTTCTTGCGTTCTTGCCGTAATATACCGACGAATCTCCTCCATTCTGCCTGGGTTTTCGGCATAGACCTCTAACCATTTTTATCCATGTACTGGTTCAAATGTCTCTTATACATTGCAATTGAACCCACCTATTCAGCTACCTCCGGCAACCAGTGCCACCGACCCACAACACCTGTATGAAAAGCGTTTGCACACGCGGACCAACTTCCACACGCGGACCAATATATGCCAGCTACACTCGTCTCAACTGCCTGTTTTTGGTCCATACCCCCCCCAAGCTATGACCTCTCTAACTGTTGTCATAACTCATTTTGCATCTGATCATCTATTCATGATGCTTCTGCTGGCGGCGAAACAGGGATAGATGTCGACCACAAGGAGCTGAATTAGTATTCACTTCACCCACCCTGAACGAGTACACACCGGTCGTCATCGGTTTCATAAAGAAATACACGTCACGGCAGTTTTACAACAGAGACATTTCGAAGCCTTTGATGAAAAGGGAGATTCACACTTGGTTAACGTCCTTATCTGAGGCTTTGAAGTAAGGATGCCTGAACGGTACACGAAGGTCAAGGATGATCTCCGCAAGTCCATCGGGGAAAAGAGAGGATTCGAAATCAGGCTGTTTGCTCAATTCAAGCAAGCGGATGCCGGGCGACTGCGAACGATGCATCTCTGTTGGTGGTTGGATAAGCCGCTTTGAACAGGAAAACACTGTTTCACCATGGCGCATTCACCCATGGTTCTATCCAATAAACATCGATATCAGAGACGTTAGAAGTATTGAGCCATATTATCCCCAATTTTAAGAAACACTAGAAGGGTCTCGACCCGAAACGTCACCCATTCCTTCTCTCCCGAAATGCTGCCTGACCTGCTGAGTTACTCCAGCATTTTGTGAATAAATCAATTTAAGAAACAGTTAGACGGGTACATGGATGTAGAGGTTTTAAGGGCTGTGGACCAAATTCGAGCAGGTGAGACGAATGTAACTGCGAAATGTTGGCCGGTGTGGACAAATTGGCCGAATGCCCTGTTTCTACAATGTATCACTCACTTTATGACTTTGACATACGGCGCGCAAACAGGCCGTTGTGCCCAACATGTCCGTGTCGACAAAACGACACAGTCCAAGCTAGTCCCGTTTGCCCGCGTTTGGCTCCTATCCCCGTAAACCGTTCCTACCCGTGTCCTTCAAAATGTATTATTACATTTGTCCCAACAAATTTTCTGGGCATGTCGTTCCTTATTCTCTCAACCTTGTGAGTGATATAGTTGCCCATCCCGTCTATATGAAACCTTTCCGACTCTCATAAACATATCCACTATAGTACTTGATTTCCATACCCTACTCAATAGGCTGTGCATTCACTCAATTTATTCGCCTCATTCCCTTTTCGCTTGTTTAGGGCACCACTCAGCCCCCGTGCTCCGAGGAATAATGTCCAAGCCCGCTCAGCGACTCCCTATAGCTCGGGCTCTCGAGTGTTGACAACATTTTAAAAAAATTAAGCTTAATGGCATCTTTCACGAAGAAAAAATTCTCGGAGAGCGGTCCGTCCGAACGAAGTACTGGGCCCGGTTTGGAAATCCTGCGACAATCAACGTATTCGCCGGCACCTGGAACCATAGGTGTTGGTGTCAGCTGCAAACATACTAATTATGGGCCGAACGGTGGCTGCCTTGCAACGCTTGCAGCGCCAGAGACCCGGGTTCCATCTCGACTATGGTGCTGTCTGTACGAAGTTTGTACGTTCTGGCCGTGACTGCGTGGGTTTTCTCCGAGATCTTCGGTTTTCTCGCACACTCCAAAGATCTACAGGTTTGCAGGTTAATTGGCTTGGTATCAGTGTAAATTGTCTCTAGTGCGTGTAGCATAGTGTTATTGAGCGTGTGTCGCTGGTCAGGGCGGACTCGTTGGGCCTAGCGGCCTACTTCCGCGCTGTATCTCTAAACTAAGTTTAAACTGTGGCAAAGTCCAGCGATCAGCAGGTAAGAGGAAAACAAATATCTTCCACCAACACGGAAAAAAAGTTTCGTATCAAAAGAGAATAGAGACAGCTCAAGCGGGTCTGTGAAAGCAACAGGTCCAACTCGAATCTGCGGCCCGATTCCCAGTGATGTCGACCACAAGGAGCTGAATTAGTATAAAGTAGGTAAAGGAATCACGGAGACAGTGCTGTGTAGCATAGCGTATAACTGGGGGTCGCAATGAGATGTTCCGTCTGTCTGTTCGGGAGGACAGCATGAAGGTCCTGATGGAACAAATGGGAAGTGAGCAGAAAGATTCCACAGAGAGAAATAGACAGAGGGAGGGTGGTGGACAGACTGACGACACTGGGTGTGAAAATATCGTCTGGATGTTGACGTCTGCCAGAGGAAGTTGTGGAAAGCTGGAATAAAGAGACCAGTATGATACACTAATGCTTTCACGGGTTAACCTGGAAAAGCTGACGGTTGTGAATTGCATCCTGGATCCAGGGTCCAGCTCACAGTGAGTGATAATTGGCCAGGGAACCCATTTAACTCAATTAAAACCTCTTGCGTTTTATTAATACGTGCTGGTTGCGATCTGAACGAAATTTCCGTTGCTCCGGGAGGCGGATTGCCCACTGTTTGGGCAAGCTGCGGTGATCAGTAATCAAACCTGGCCGACTGCTTAGCCGGCAGCTGCTGTGCTATCATCAATAACTGAAGAAAGCAGGCGTACATCAGCATGTCTTTTCCCCAGATTCCAGAGCAGCAGTAGTGACGATCAGACGCACCAAATTTAGAAAAGGAAATGCGGAAATTACCTACTGCCAGAAATTATCCCCAAATGATCAACTGATTGGTTTTTATCCACTCGGGTAGCAGTTCTCGTTCTGTCCACGGGATGTCCCCATTATCCAAAAGCTCGAAGTTGCGCAACGCCCAAGAATTGTTCACCCGGATTGAACTAAAGTGAGAGTCAGCGCTTCATTGTGTGAGGAGCTAAAAATAGAACTTCGCACAGTTCGTAACAGTTGACAAATTGAATCTTTGTTATAAAATGTTATTTTCAAGCAAGTGCAGTTGGTTTCTAAATTAAGCCCAACCGTGAAAAAGCAATAAGAGGCCCAATTCTAGAGGCCCTGCTGTTTTCCATTCACACAATAACCACTCTATTTATAGTTATAGAGTCAACCAGCACGACGGAAAACGTTATCGAGCAAGCTGACTATGCCACGAAATAGTTCAGTTAGTTTGGTTCAGTGGGATTGAAGGCTGATAAATCCCCAGGGCCTGATGGTCTGCATCCCAGGGTACTCAAGGAGCTGGCTCCAGAAATCGAGGAAGCATTGGTGATCATCTTCCAATGTTCAATAGATTCAGGATCAGTTCCTGTGGATTGGAAGGTAGATAATGTTGTCAGATTTTTCAAGAAAGGAGCGTGGGAGAAAACGGGGAATTATAGACCAGTTAGCCTGACATAGGGAAGATGCTGGAGTCAATTATTAAAGAGGTAATAACGGCGCATTTGGATAGCAGTAAAAGGATTGGTACAAATCAGCATGGATTTATGAAGGTGAATTCCAGCCTGACCAATTTTCTGATTTTTTATGAGGATGTGACAAGTAAAATGGATGAAGGAGAGGGGG
>NW_027601263.1:841520-916761 GCF_053455715.1 Rhinoraja longicauda
AGAGGGAGAATGAGAGAGAGAGAGAGAGAGAGAGAGAGAGAGAGAGAGAGAGAGAGAGAGAGAGAGAGAGAGAGAGAGAGAGAGAGAGAGAGAGAAAGAGAGTGAGAGAGAGAGAGAGAGAGAGAGAGAGAGAGAGAGAGAGAGAGAGAGAGAGAGAGAGAGAGAGAGAGAGAGAGAGAGAGAGAGAGAAAGAGAGAGAGAGTAATTAGCTATGCAGCGCGAGAGAGAGAGAGTAAATTAGCTATGCAGCGCGCAATTGCTTGAGAGCGAAATAGCTACAGTACACGTCGGTGGCTAGATAGCTGGCCACATATCTAGCTAGCTATGCGGTTAGCTAGATAGCCCGATTTCTAGATAACCAGATATCTAGGTAGATTGCTGGCCAGAGAGACAGATCGCTAGATTGGTTGCTACGGAGCCAGAACGCTACGTAGTAGCTAGCAGGCATGATAGCTAGATGGCAGGATACATAATTTGCTAGATTTGTAGCGAACAGGATGGACAGCCAAATAGGTGTTAGCTATCTAGATAACAACATAGTTTGTAACCTGAATAGCTAGCTGCCCGCATTGCACAACTTGAAAGCTAGGTAGGTGGACGTGTATTTAGCCGAGTAACTAGATTGCAAGATATCTAGCTAGTGATATAGGCACCTCTCTGTGGGGTGCGCTCCTTCTCTCGCGAGGGAAACTATCTAGCTTTGTAGATAGCTACCTAGCAAATTATTTGCCAGATAAATCGCTCAAGATTGCTATATATCTAGATGGACCTACCACTAGATGGCTAAATGGCTATCTGGCTAGACAGTTGGAAGGCGAGCTAGACACTTGGCTAATTGACCAGCTGGGAAGCTGCGTCGCTGGGAAGATGGCAGGGGGGAATAACGCCGGATGGGTGGGTGGTCAGATGACGAGATGGCTTGATGAGTAGATGGCTAGAAGGCTTGTTGGCCAGCTGGCTAGATAGTTAGATAGCTATTCAGCTACCTAGCTAGACAGCTATATAGTTAGATAGGAATAGGAGATATGTAAATCACTAGATGGCCAGTTTAAAAAATAAATTGCTAGATTGATTGTCACAGAGACAAATGGATAGATAGCTCCGTAATTAGGTCACTATATAGCTAGCTAGACTGCTAGCTATATACCTGAATAGCTGGATAGTTGGTTTGCTAGCCAACGGGGTATATAACTGGGGAGATATCTAAATATATAGCTAGCTGCAGAGTAAGACAGCTAGCTAGGTAAATAGTTAGAAGTGTGCATAGCTAGGTGGCTAGCTGGATAGAGCGATAGATAGCATGCTAGCTAGTTAGATAGTCCGAGGGTCAACAAAGAGGTAGGTAGTAGTTCAGCACTGGTTTCTGGTTGTGGTAGGGTGATTCCGTTGCATGATAACAGCTGGGAAGACACTGTCCCTGAAACTGGAGTGCATATGCACACTTCTACACCTTTTGCCTGATGGGAGAGAGGAGGAGCAGGAGTGGCAAGAGTGTAACTCGTCCTTGATTATGCTGTTGGCTTGCCCAGGCAGCGTGGTTTATAAACTGAGTCAATATAGGGAGGTTGCTTTATGAAATGGTCTGGAAAATTCACTGCAATATCTTGCGATCTTGTATGGAGCTGTTCCCAAACCACGCTGTGATGCATCTTGATAAAATGCTTTCTATGGTGCATCTGTAGAAGTTGGTGAGAATTGGAGGGAACATGCCAAACTAGCTAAGCCTACTAAGAACATGGGTGGTTGACGTTTCGGTTCGCACACTTCCTCAGACACATTGTGGTGGGAAGGGGCAGAAGGCTGGAACAGTAGGACGAAACGAATTGAATGACGAGCGAATGCAGGTGAATCGAGCTTTCGTGTTCAGGTGGTTGAGGCCAGAGTGTAAACGATATATGGTGCAAGATAAGGATGGAAGAAAATGAAATAATAAAGAGAGATGAAGGAATATCGGTGGAAGGGGTGTTAGAGAGGATGCACGTGTTGGTTTCCGGGTAGGGCGCGAAGAAGTTCGAGCGGAAAGCTGGAAGTTTCACGTTAGTTCCCCAACATTTGATAATTCAATGTCCATACTATTAGGTTGTAAGGTACCAAAGCGGAATATGAAGTGACGTTCTTTCAGTTTGCATGCTGTCTGAGTCTGGCAATGGAGGATGCCCAGGTCACAAAGGTCAGGGTGGGAAGGCGAGTTACAACGGGGAGTTCCGGCAGGCCTTGGCGGAGCGACGGTAAGTGTTCGGCGAAACGGACGCCCAGTCTACGCTCGACCACGCAGAAGAAAATGAGCCCATATCTGGAACACCGCATGCATTAGATGACGTTAAAGGAGGTGTAGATGGACATCTGTCTCACCTGGAAGGGCAGCCGCTCCCAATTCCAGTCCCTCAGTCTCGCCGCAATTCCCAGTCTTCGGAGATTCTCAATCAATTCCCTGAATAAATCATAACCTGTCACAGCGTGAATTTCACGTGGCTGATGTCACCTGTTTGCGAATAATTTCATAATCTCTAATTTTAAACTCTGTTGAAACTTCACTGTCCCGGAGGAGACGGAAAGTAATCCTTAACCAATTAGTGCCCTACCTGCACCAAAACACCATCCTGGAAAGTTTCCAGTCAGGTTTCAGAGCCCACCACAGCACAGAGTCTGCCTTGTTGAAGGTACACAACGACCTGCTTCTCGCCATCGACACCGGCGACTGTGCAATCCTGCTCCTTCTCGACCTCAGCGCAGCATTCGATACAGTGGACCACACCATCCTTATTGACCGTCTCCGGTACGCGGTTGGCATTGATGGCACTGCCCTGAGCTGGTTCGCTTCGTACCTCAAAGATAGGAGTTTCGCCATCAACATAGGCAGTTATTCCTCTGCTCCAGCTAGCCTCTCCTGCGGAGTTCCACAAGGCTCAATCCTAGGCCCCATTCTCTTTTCTCTATACATGCTCCCCCTTGGCCAAATCATTCAAAGGCACGGCATTTCTTTCCACTGCTATGCCGATGACACTCAGCTTTACCTCCCCCTGAAACCCAACAACCAGTCAAATTTAAACAGCCTCTCACACTGCCTTGAGGACATAAAATGTTGGATGGCACAGAACTTCCTCCAATTAAATGAGAGCAAGTCTGAGGTCATCCTATTCGGCCCCCCCGACTCCATCAAATTGATAACAGGCAGTCTTGGAAGCCTATCCTGCCTAGTCAAACCGCATGTCAAAAACCTCGGCATGATATTTGACTCTGCATTAAAATTTGATAAGCAAGTCAACGCTGTGGTAAAAGCCAGCTTCTTCCAACTTCGAACCATAGCTAAAATCAAACCTTTCCTCAAATTCGACGACACAGAAAAAATCATTCACGCTTTCATTTCCTCCCGCCTAGACTACTGCAACTCCCTATACACTGGGATCAGCCAATCTTCCCTGTCCCGCCTGCAACTGGTCCAAAACGCCGCAGCGAGACTCCTGACGGGTACCCGTAAAAGGGACCACATCACCCCGATTCTGGCCTCTCTCCACTGGCTCCCTGTACGGTACAGAATCAACTTCAAGCTCCTCCTATTCACGTATAAAGCCCTAAATGGACACTCCCCCCCCTACATCAAAAATCTTCTAACCCCCCTCTCTAACTCCAGGTCCCTCAGATCGGCCGACTTGGGGCTATTCACTATCCCACGGTCTAGGCTTAAACTCAGGGGTGACCGCGCTTTTGCGGTTGCAGCTCCTAGACTGTGGAACAGCATCCCTCTCCCGATCAGAACTGCCCCCTCCATCGACTCCTTTAAGTCCAGGCTCAAAACATATTTCTACTCCCTAGCGTTTGAGGCTCATTGAGGAGGCGCTGTGAACTGTTTGCGTGCTACTGTATGTTTTCATTTTTTTTTCTATTGGAACCTAATCAAATGTACAGCACTTTGGTCAACGTGGGTTGTTTTTAAATGTGCTATACAAATAAAATTGACTTGACTTGACTTGACTATAAAACCTCCGGGAACGTTCTGGTATAGCATTTCATTCCGAGAGATTACCGGTGGCACACGGGGACACGTTGTTGGGCAGAAAAGATGTGGGAATAGTTTTTGGAATATTTGCGTGTGGCGAAACTCTTGTACGTGATTATTGCAGCGGTTGGAGTCCCTGGTAAGTGAGCAGAACAATTCAAGTTATGTAACTCCATGTGATAACGGATTCTGATCATGTTACAAGCTTCCCAACTAGCAATCATTGTACAAGAATATGGAATCATATAAATCCTCTTAATTAAATATTTTTCAATTAACGTTGTGACTTTTCTTCTTTTCAGAGAGCCGAAACTAACCCTCTTTTAATTTTACTGCGGGGACCCACTAGAATGTCGTTCTTGCCTTCAGTGCGACCTTGCCCAGAGTTGTCCCTGTGCTCGGGACAGGCAGCTCTCCGGGACGGTGTGACTGGGAGGGGTTTACATTGTGAAGTTCACTGTGTCTGAGTTATTGATCAGAGTGCACAGCGGTCCTGTGGACACGTCTCAATGTGGAGTCTGTCAGTCGGATTCCATCGCCTGTTGGTCAATAATTGGATCGACCCCCTGATCCACTGGCCTCGGATCTAATAGCGTGTGTTCTTACCGAACTTAGCCCAGTGGGGATGCAGAGCCACTCTGCAGCGGGTTTCTAAGTTCTCCCTGCCTTCCCTCTATCCGTCGCCTTATCTCTTCTCCCCTGAAACAAGCAGGTCGGGCACTCGGAGGCGGATCTGACATTGTTAAACTTGCACCCACACACACCGATTCCAGTCGAGCCAGTGTTTAGCCCAGGAGAATGTGTTCACACAAAGGGTGGTGGTTGTATGGAACAAGCTGCCAGATGATACAATTGAGGCTGTGACTATCCCATCGCATAAGAAACAGTTAGACAGGTACATAGATAGGACATGTTTGGATGGGATATGGACCAAGCGCAGACAAGTGGGGCGTATATTATTTACTGGTATGGGCGAACTGGGCAGAGGGCATGTTACCACACTGTGTAGGAAAATAAATGTGGATGCTGGTACAAATCGAAGATATCACGAAATGCTGGAGTACCTCGGCAGGTCAGTCAACATATAGAAGAGAAGGAATGGGTGAAGGGTCTGAAGAAGTGTCTAGATCCGAAACGTCACTTATTCCCTCTCTCAGAAATGCTGCCTGACCTGCTTTGTTTCCACGCTGTATCACTCTATGAATCTATGACTCTATGAATCTAATGCCCAGTGTCCGTTCCCTTCTCTGTCCGCAGTGATTTTAGTGGCGATTGTGATCCTGTCTCGGGGAAAGTGCGGTCTTTCCACCAGCACCACTCGCTACCTAGTGGCCGTGGCAGCGGCCGATCTTCTGGCCGTGATTACCGAGGTCATTTTATATTGGATCCGATATCATTACTTTTATTGGAGTTTCCTGTCCATTACCCCCGTATGCAGTGTTATCTTTGTACTAAGGTATGGAGCTACAGACTGTTCTGTCTGGTTCACCGTCACTTTCACCTTTGATCGCTTCGTCGCCATTTGTTGCCAGAAGCTGAAAACAAAATATTGCAGCGGGAAAATTGCGGCTGCGGTTCTCGCAACAGCAGGCATTCTGCTCTGTCTGAAAAACATTCCCCGCTACTTCACAGTGGAACCCCGCACAATCATAGACAATGTTCCTTGGGGCTGTGACACGGTGGACAGTTATTACACTGACCCCGGGTGGGTGGCATTTGACTGGCTCGACACGGTTTTAACTCCGTTCCTCCCCTTCGCTGCAATCTTGCTGCTCAACGCTCTGACAGTGCGGCACATTTTAGTGGCCAGTCGGGTCCGTCAGGGGCTGAGGGGTCAGAACAAGGCGGAGAACCGTAGTGACCCGGAGATGGAGAGCAGGAGGAGGTCTGTGGTTTTACTCTTCACCATCTCCGGCAGCTTCATCCTCCTGTGGCTGACGCTGGTTGTAAACGTCGTCTATTATCAGATCACAGGGATTGGAAATAATCTCAATGATTCTGAATGGATCTTTATCCACCTCGGGTATTTGTTGAGGAATCTCAGCTGCTGCACGAACACATTTATTTACGCGGCGACCCAGTGCAAGTTCAGGGATCAGGTGAACAACGCGGTGAAATATCCGTTCAACACAATGCTTCGGCTCATTAATAAATCCGCGCCCTGAGCGCATCCCAAAGGCGGCCGCAGTCCATCCACCGGGCTCCGGATCCGGCCAGAGCAGAATTTATCTGCTAAGGAGACTCATGTCCTTTGGAGTGCAGGGTGAAACTCCTAAGGACCTTCCACAACACGGTGGTTGCATCGGCCATCTTCTATAAAGTGGTCTACTGGAGCAGCCGCGTCTCAGCCGTGGAAGGGAAGGGACTCGACCAGCTGGTCAGGAAGTCCAGCTCTGTCCTGAGTTGCACCCTCGATTCAGTGCAGGTGGTGGGAGAAAGAAGGATGATGGCAAAGCTATCGCTGCTGGACAACGACTGCCACCCCATGCAGGGCACCGTCACTGCACTGAGGAGCTCCTTCAGTGACAGACTCCTTCACCCCAAGTGCGTGAAGGAGAGATATATGAGGTCCTTCCTTCCCGCTGCTGTGAGACTGCACAACCAGCGCTAGTCCCAGCAGACCAGTCAACAATAACAGCTAATAACACTCGGAAACCAATGACAATCTATTTATGATTTATTTATAATCAATGTTCTTTTGCTCCCTTGTTATCCACTTTACTGCTGTAACACTGTAGATTTCCCCGGTGCGGGACGAATAAAGGAATATATTATTATTATTATTATCACCACAGAATCTTCCAGTTGTCAGTCCCGGGCGGATGATCCCATCGACGGCTTCGCTGCGGGACAACCAGCCCGTCACGGAGAGATCTGTCACATTTACCCACTCGGGGGGAGGGGGAGTCAGAGGGCCTGAGGAGTGGGGATGGTGGGCGTGTGGGGAGAGAACAGGAGGAGTAGGGAGAGAGGGATAGAAAGTTGGGGAGAGAGAGGTGGTGGAGTGTGTGTAGAAAGAGAATGGTGGGGAGAGAGCGAGGGGTGTGGGGAGAGAGGGGGAGGAGTGTGCAGAGAGGATGTTGAGGAGAGAGGGCGAGGTTTGTGTGCAGGATAAGGGGTGTGAGGAGATTCTTGAAAATTTGGAAAGAGAGAGAAGGCTGTGTAGGAAGAGAGGAATAATGCAGGGAGAAACAGGGAGATGAGAGAGTGAGGTGTGGAATGAGTGGGATCAGATCCATGTGGGGAGACAGTGAATTAGTCTGGGGAGAGTGGGAAAGAGTGAGGTGTGAGGAGGAGGTGGGGAGAGATGGAGAGGACGGTGAGAGGGAGTGGCGTGGGAGCAATACAGACAGAGGTGAGGAGAGAGGAAAAGCACGAGGGAAGTGATTGAGTGGTGGAGGTGAGAGAGGGAGAGGTGCGAAGAGGTGGAGTTAAGAGAGGGAGAGGTGGAGGGGAGTGAGGGCGAGGTGGAGGGGAGTGAGGGGGAGAGGGAGCAGTGATGCTGTGAGCGAGAGATAACTGCAAGGATGGAGTGATGTTCTGGGGAGAGCCGGAGAGCAATGGGAACAGAGGATGTGGAGAGACGGGCAGGAGACGGGGGGAGGCAGAGTACCGTGGAGACTGTGGAGAGAGTGTGGGAGGTGTGGGAAGAGAGAATGGGAGGAGTGTGGTGGGAGAGTGGGGGAGGAGTTTGAGGAGAGAGGGGGAGGAGTGTGAGGAGAGAGAGCGGGTGAGTGGGCGAGAAAGGCTGTGGGGAGAGAGAATGGCAGGAACAGCACTTTATATTTCGCTTGGGTAGTTTACCTCCCAGCGATATGAACGTTGACTTTTCTAACTTCAGATAGTTCCTGCTATCCCTCTCTATCCCCTCCCCTTCCCAGTTCTGCCATCAGTCTTCCTGTCTCCGCCAACATCCGATGTTTTTCCTGCCCCCTTCACTGTCATCGGTCTGAAGAAGGGTCTCGACCCGAAACGTCGCAATTTCTTCTCTCCAGAGAACCTGTTTGACCCATTGAATTACTCCAGAATTTTGTGTATACCAACAATATATAATTGCCTGCCATATTCATTAGTCATTTTTAATAACAATCCCTGACATTGAATTGTTTATTTCAGTTCTTCGAGTATCAGGTTTTCACTGCGTGATGTGATCTGCTCTCTTGAATAACTTTATAAATAACCACATACATAAAGTCTGCGTGTGTGGCAGCTTTTTCTGTACCGCTGTGTGGACACCCAGACGGATGACTTGGTCACTTATTCATAGAGCGATGTTGCTGTCTGGTCTGTGGGTTTGAATTCACATCGACCTGCCGACTGGTCTGAAGACGTTCACTACAAAATAAACTGTAGATTGAACAGAGCCACAGCTAGTGTTCACCGGCTGGAATTAACATTCCCCACTGGGCGAAGGGTACGACCACAGTTACTTAAGTTCCCCTTTCTGACTTCAGAAGCTGCATTTTATTTTTAATTATCACAAGACGACCGTGGACCCGTTGGCTCCAAACCTCTTCTGCATCGATCTAGCACCTTCCGCGCCTCCACTCCCCCACCCCCTTCCTTTCCCCCTCCCCTCAGCTCACCCACTCACCCACTCCATCGCCCTTCAACCCTCCTTTTTCACGCTACCCCCTCCCTCTCACCCAATCAATCACACCCACTCACCCAATACACCCCCCCCTCAATTCCCCATATCGCCCCTCCTTCCCTCATCCCCCTCCTCACCCACATACCCACTCACCCGGTCCATCCCCCCTCAACCTGCCTCCACCCCTACTCCCCTGCCCCCACGCGCACTCACCCATTCTACCCTCCTCAACACCCTTTAAAAGCCCCCCGGGTCTGATGGCGGGTGAGGGGGAAGAGAAAAGAGGAGAGGGAGCTACTCACTCCGGCCCCGGGCAGGTGTCGCGAGGAAGGTCGGGCCCGGTTCCCCAACTGCGCACGTGCGGATTCCGCGGCCATCTTCTTTCACCTTCGCCCATTGTGACGTCCAACACGGAGGTATTACTGCGCAGGCGCAGCCGCCTGCCACGGCTAGTGGAAAAGGGAATTATTAAAGATAAAATGTCAATAACTTTTAAAATATTGCTTCTGCACACCACAGGCCGCTAGTGAGTAAAGTTGTTGCGCTATCGTGTACCTTTTTGCCTGTATTTCGGGAACAATCATATATACAATATACAGTTTCATTAATGTATAGATTTGTTATTCATTAAATTGTAAGCCTTAAAGATGTATTTACTCATTTTAACCACTGTATATTAAGGTTATTATAACCTGTACATATATCTGCACATACCCTGTTTACTCGCGCGGAGAGGGTAGCAAGAGAGCAAGATATTACCTAGCTACCTACCTAGCTACCCACCTACCTAACTACCTACCTATCTACCTACCTACCGACCTACCTACCTACCTACCTACCCACCTACCTACCTACCTGCCTACCTGCCTACCTACCCACCTACCCACAGCACCACCTTCCTACCTACCTACCTACCGACCTACCTATCTTCCTACCCACCGACGTACCTACCTAGTTACCCACCTACCTAACTACCTACCTATCTACCTATCTACCTACCTACCGACCTACCTACCTACCTACCTGCCTACCTACCCTCCTACCCACAGACCCACCTTCCTACCTATATACCTACCAACCTATCTTCCTACCCACCGACGTGCCTAACTAGCTACCTACCTACATACCTACCTACCTATCTGTCTATCTATCCTATCTATCGATATTGATAGCCAGTTAGCTATCTAGATAGCAAGACAGTTAGCCACGGAGCTAGCTTGATAGCTGGATTGTGCACTAGATAGCGAGATTGTGCTAGATATTTAGCTAGATAAATCTCCAAATATACAACTCTCTCGGTAGCTATTTAGCCAGCTGGCTATCTACGTATGCATATCGCTGTCTAGCTACCCAGCTTCGCCGCTAACTAGATTGCTGGATGCCTGGAATGTAGATAGCTAAATGGGTTAATAGCTGGGTGTTACGTTCTGAGGCACACAGGAACTGGACTCAAACGCACGACTCACACACAAGAGTTAGCTATACTACGCTTGACAAGGACTTGGAAACAATGCGGGTAAGTCAAGAATCTATGACCGAGAGCACATGAATCACAAGACGAACTGGCACAGGACAAAGGGAGGCGTGGACTATATATACATGAGGTAAGGGCACACAGTTGGAAACAATCAAGGCGGGGCTGACAATTACAATGGCAGGAAGTCAAGGGACCTGAAATGAGATAAGAGGTAAGTTTCACCTTAAAACAGGAAGTGAGCACGAGACTTGACATGAGTGATTTTAACTTGACGAACAGCACTAAGGACAAGACGTGGACATGACGTGACATAGGAATCTAAACACAGAACATGACACAAGACTAACAGATATGACGGGACATTACAGTACCCCCCCCCCCCCACTTTAGGACCGACTCCTGACGGTCCAGGCTGGTCAGGATGAGTCTTGTCAAAGTCCTTGATCAAAGTTTTGTCCAAAATGAAGCTGGCATGAATCCAGCACCTCTCCTCAGGACCGTAGCCTTCCCAGTCGACCAGAAACTGGCGACCGCGACCTCTCTTGCGGACTGCAAGAAGTGCCTTAACTGTGTAGACCGGACCACCGTCGACGAGCCGGGGGGGGGGGTGGAGGAGGCTTGGAGGCGTAACAAAGTCAATGGAGATGTGGGACCAGGGCCTCTGAGGGACTGAAAGTGGGTGCAGCAGGCCCGCTTGGGCTTGTCTGGAGGGCTTGTTCCTTGCACAGACAGGGCAGGCGGCCACATATTCAGCTACATCCTTCTCAAGTGAAGGCCACCAAAAACGCTGTTTAACCACAAAAACAGTTCTCTTGGCACCTGGATGGCATGTGAGCAGGGACGTGTGAGCCCAGTGGATTACCTGGGGGCGCAATGTCACAGGAACAAACAAACGGTTAGTAGGGCGGCCACTCGGTGCTGGAGTCTCATCATTAGCCTGCTTCACATCTGTTTCGATCTGCCAAGACACCGCTCCTACCACACGGTTAAGTGGCAGGATGGGTTCGGGTTCTCTGGTATCAGGTTCAGGGTCATAAAGTCGGGACAGGGCGTCTGGTTTTGTGTTCTGGGAACCGGGCCTGTAAGACAGAGAAAAGTTGAACCTACTAAAAAACAGAGTCCATCTGGCCTGACGTGAGTTGAGTCTCTTGGCTTTACGGATGTATTCCAGGTTCTTGTGATCTGTCCATACCAGAAAAGGCTGCTCGGCCCCCTCCAGCCAGTGCCTCCACTCCCCCAATGCGGCTCTGACCGCCAGCAGTTCTTTGTTTCCGACATCGTAATTCTTTTCTGCTGGGGTCAACTTACGTGACAGGTAGGCGCAGGGATGAATCCGGTTGTCCTTCTCCGCTCTCTGGGAAAGTACCGCCCCAATCCCCTCGTTGGAGGCATCCACCTCCATAATGAACTGTCTCTGGTGATCTGGGATGGTCAGAACAGGAGCGTTGGTGAACAATGTTTTGAGGCGCTGGAAGGCGGCTTTGGCCTGAGGATTCCACTGGAACTGGGTCTTGGAAGACGTGAGAGAGCGCAGAGGAGCAGCAACAGCACTCAAGTCTCTAATAAAACGTATGTAAAAGTTTGCAAATCCGAGAAACTGTTGCACCTTCTTTCTGTTAGTGGGGGTGGGCCAATTGGCCACCGCACTGACATTATCAGGGTCCATCTGGATGTGGTCGGCCGATATAATGTAGCCCAGAAAGGACATTGTGTCTGCGTGGAAGTCGCACTTCTCGGCCTTCACATACAGACGGTTAGCTAGGAGCTTCTGCAACACACACTTGACATGACGCTCATGAGACTGTATGTCTGGAGAGAAGATAAGAATGTCATCAAGGTAGACAAAAACACACTCATTGAGAAATTCCCTGAGGACCTCGTTCATAAATGCTTGGAAGACTGCGGTGGCATTGGTTAACCCGAACGGCATCACCAAATACTCGTAGTGCCCGTTAGGGGTGTTAAACCCAGTTTTCCACTCATCCCCCTCTCTGATTCTCACTAGGTGGTATGCATTCCTTAAGTATAGTTTAGTGAATAATTTGGCTTTGTGCAACAGTTCAAAAGCAGAAGACATCAAAGGAAGTGGGTAACGATTCTTGATCGTAATCTCGTTTAGGGGGCTGTAATCTATGCAGGGGCGAAGTGACCCATCTTTCTTGCCCACAAAGAAAAACCCCGCGCCTGCTGCCGAGGAGGACGGGCGAATAATGCCCGTCCTCAGGGAGGACTCAATGTACTCATCCATCGCCTTCCTCTCGGGGCCGGATATGGAGTACAGTCGCCCCTTGGTAATAGGGGCCCCCGGCAGCAGGTTGATAACGCAGTCGAAAGGTCGATGAGGAGGTAGGGTGGTGGCCCTGGACTTGTTGAACACCTCCTTCAGTTCATGGTAACAGGGTGGAACCTTCGACTGATCGGGATAGTCATCATCATCATTAGAAATCTTTATTTCTTCAGATTTAAGAATATTTATTTCCAAAACCGCCCCGATCTTCCCGTAACTCACCCTTTTGTTCACTGGTTCAACAAGACATGATTTTTTTGTGGATTTAAAAAAAAAATATATATTTAAATTTTAACAAAACAAATACATGTATGAACTCATAGTACGCGATGCTACCTACATTATAAATTCGATTATACATTTAAATTCGATTATACCTGTATTGTTCTGTATTATTTCTCCACCACAACCCCCCTCCCCCCACCCCCCAGTTAGAAAAAAGTGGAAAAAGGAGAAGAAGAAAGATAAAGAAAAAAAAATTTTAAAAAGGAAAGAAAGGGCAGCACGGTAGCGCAGCGGTAGAGTTGCTGCTTTACAGCGAATGCAGCGCCGGAGACTCAGGTTCGATCCTGACTACGGGTGCTGCACTGTAAGGAGTTTGTACGTTCTCCCCGTGACCTGCGTGGGTTTTCTCCGAGATCTTCGGTTTCCTCCCACACTCCAAAGACGTACAGGTATGTAGGTTAATTGTCTGGGTAAATGTAAAAATTGTCCCTAGTGTGTGTAGGATAGTGTTAATGTACGGGGATCGCTGGGCGCACGGACTTGGTGGGCCGAAAAGGCCTGTTTCCGGCTGTATATATATGATATGATATGAAAGAAAGAAGAAAGAAGGGAACCTGGAGACAAGAAGGAAACACTTCCGGCTAATTTCTTATTAAATTCTTTTTAGGGGTATCAAAACAATCCTGAAATTAAATATTTCCAATTCTTAATCCTAGTTTTAAAGTGAATGGGTTCCAAAGTTTCAAAAATAAATCATATTTATCTCTCAGATTATAAGTAGCTTTTTCTAATGGGATACAACTACGCATTTCTGCATACCATCTTGCAATTCTTATTTCATTGTGATCTTTCCAAGTGACCGCCACACATTTTTTTGCTATTGCTATTGCTATTTTGAGAAATCTTTCCTGATATTTATCTAAAATTAATCTTGGTAATATTCCTTTAGTATCTCCCAATAAAAACAACCTTGAATCCAATGGTATGGTCTTATTCATCAATTGTTCCAAAAAGTTTTTTAGGTCTTTCCAAAAAGGAGTTACCTTAGGACATGCCCATGTGGAGTGTAAAAAAGTACCCACATCCTGGTTGCATTTAAAACAAATTTCAGGTAAATTTGGATTTAACTTGTTTAATTTTTTCGGAGTTAAATATAGTTGATGTAAAAAATTGTATTGTACTAAACTATATCTCACATTAATAGTATTTTTCATACTTTCTAAACACAATCTTTCCCAACTTGGTTCATCAATGCTAATATTCAGATCTGTTTCCCATCTTTGTCTTGATTTTTGAATTCCTGTCTTTGGACTAGATTTTTGTAACAATTTATACATTGAAGATATATTTTTTTTAGTTCCCTTGCCCTGAATCAGGGATTCAATTCCTTTAATTTGAAATAAAAACATTGAATTACCTAACTTTTCCCTTAAATAAGATTGTAATTGATAATAGAAAAAAATACTATCCCCGGAATTTGATATTTGTTTCTCAATTGAGAAAATGTCAAAAAATTATTTCCTTCGTAGCAATCTCCCATATGTTTAATACCCTTCTGTTCCAAGACTTGTAATATTTGATTATTCCAAGCAAACGGCAGTAATCTATTTTTTACTAATGGAGTTTTAGCTGTTAGAAAAAATCTTTTATCATTAGCTTTAACTGTTTTCAACAATATATTAATTAAATGTTTTAGTAAAGGTGACTCTTGATCCTTAACTAATAGCTTCGCTTCCCATTTATAGATAAATTCTTCTGGGCATAGTTCTTTTATTTTATCCATTTCAATTTTAACCCATGCTGTTTTTCCACCCTCTTGATAAAAGGATGAAATAAAACTCATTTGTGCTGCCAGATAGTAATTTTTAAAATTTGGTAATTGCAGTCCACCTAATTCAAATTTCCATGTCAATTTTTCCATAAACACTCTTGGCATTTTACCTTTCCAAAGAAAATTTCTCACAATTTTATTCAATTCTTGAAAAAAATTATTTGGTAAAGGTATAGGCAGTGTTTGAAATAAATACTGTAACCTCGGAAAAATATTCATCTTAATAAAGTTCATTCTCCCTAGCAATGTAATTGGAAGATTCGTCCATTTCTTCAAGTCCTCCTCAATTTTTTAAATTAGTGGTTTATAATTTAGTTTATACAGATTATTTAACTTGGCTGAGTAGACATAACTTTCCAGCACTCCCGAAAACAAAGCCCTAAACTGCTAAAAAAAAGACGAACTAAAGGAATCAAGTACTTTAAATTAAATCAGAAAGAATACAGAACGTACAGATGCCTTCCAAGAAAGTAAAAGGAGGAGTACAACTGCCACAGAAGCAAGCAAAGGAATCAAGAAAAAAAATCGAAGGTAGGCCCACAGCTCTGATGGAGCAGGGGACTACATTTGGTGACCCCTCGGCAGGCGGTGAGTCTGGGGAGGTCTCCGGTATGAAGCTGGAGTCTACTACTCGCAGCAAGCGCTCTTTGACTCTGGTCAAAATACGAGGGAGTCGCCGTGAGTTACCAAAAAGGCCCACTGTTTGCCGAGAGGCTGCTGATGTTTTGTCTGGAGTTTCGGACTCGAGTGACGATGAGGTAACGGGAGACTCCACTAGCAGAGGAAGTGGAAATGAGGAAGAAGAAGAAAAGAAAGAAGATACAGAGACTAATATGAAAACGATGCTCCAAGAAATTATTAACAGGCTCAAGAAAATTGAAGGAGATAACAAATTAATGAGGAGAGATAACAAGAAATTTCGTAAGGCTTTGAAAAAAATGGAGGAGAAATTTCAAACAGTGACAAATAAAGTGGATAATATGCAAATGGAAAATGAAATGTTAAAATCTAGAGTGGAAAAAAATGAAGACAGTATTACTGCAGCAGCAATTGAAAGCAAAAAGACGGCGGAGAAGTTGGATGCCTTGGAAAACTATAGCAGGAGAAATAATGTTAAAATTGTTGGTTTGCCAGAGGGAGTGGAGGGGAAGACCCAATTAACTTTTTTCAAGATTGGATAGTGACCACTCTGGGAATAGATAAACAAGGTCCGATGGAAATAGAAAGAGCACATAGGGCTCTAAGACCGATACCCTCGGCTAATCAAAAGCCAAGATCTGTGTTGATTAAATTTTTAAGATACCAAGATCGAGAATTGGTTTTCAAAACAGTCGGGAATAATATAAGAGAGGGAAAACCAATAGAACATGAAGGTACTAAAATAATCTTTTACCCAGACATCAGTAATGCCTTGTTGAGTAGAAAAAAAAGAATTTAATAAGGCAAAAAATATTCTATGGAAGAAAGGCTATAGGTTTATTTTACTGCATCCGGCTCCTTTCAAGATTATGATCAACACTGGAGAAAATAAAATTTTTAAAGACTTTGTCAAATCAGAAGAGTATGCGGAAGAATTGCAATCGAGAAATGCTTAAGAAGATTCATGAATGATTGATTATTAATAATATCTGTATACTATAGAGGGGATTAACTGTATTAAGGATTGTTAATTTTTAGAATTACTTGATATATCGGGGGGGGTTGGAGAATGTGGATGCTCCACCATATTCATGGACACAAGTGTACACCTCGTATAATAGAGGGGGGTAATGTTGCTAACCTATATATTAACAACATTAGAGGGAGGGTCTATTTCTCTATCTTTCTTATTTCTTTTCTGTTTTTATACCTGGACTAAGGAGGGGAGCACACTGAAATACGGCACAATGTAAATACCGGAAGAGGTATCAAGGTAAGGAAAAGAAAAAAAAAGGAATGAATGGATAACACATTAAGTTTTTTAAGCTATAATGTGAATGGGTTAAATGGACCGATAAAAAGGAAGATAATTTTAACACAGATGAAAAAATTGGAAGTAGATATAGTTTTCTTGCAAGAAACACGTCTAACGGAAAAAGAGCATCAAAGGTTAAAGAGAGATTGGGTAGGAAGTATGGTCGCATCTTCTTTTAACTCAAAAGCAAGAGGGGTTGCTATACTATTTAAGAAAACGCTACCAATTAAGATACAAAATATTGCAAGTGACCCAGTAGGTAGATTTGTAATGGTACATTGTCAAATTTTCTCAGAATTGTGGACCTTAATGAATATATATGCACCAAATATAGATGATGAGAAGTTTGTGCAGGGTACCTTTTTAAATCTGGCGGAAGCACATGAAAATATATTGATAGGGGGAGATTTCAATTTTTGTTTAGATCCAGTAATGGATAGATCATCAAGGATAACGACAAGGACAAGAGCAGCGAAGACAACCTTGAATTTAATGGAAAATTTAAATTTAATAGATGTTTGGAGGAAAAGACATCCCAGGGAAAGAGACTACTCCTATTCCAATAGACATGATACATATTCTAGAATAGATCTATTTTTGATTTCAGCTCAATTAAGGGGTAGAATAATACAAATAGATTACAAGGCTAGATTGTTATCGGATCACTCACCATTATTAATGAAAATTACGATGCCAGATAAAGAACAGTTAGTCTATAGATGGAGACTCAACTCTTTACTATTGAAAAGGCAAGACTTTTGTGATTTTATTCGAGGACAAATTGAATTATTTTTGGAAACAAATTTAAATTCAGTTGATGATAAATTTATTGTATGGGATGCAATGAAGGCTTATTTGAGAGGCCAAATTATAAGCTACTCATCTAAGATAAAGAAAGACTATAGGAAGGAATCTGAAAGATTAGAAAAAGAAATCACCGTATTAGAAAAAGACTTACAGAAAACTTCTTCAGATACGAAAAAAACACAACTTGCAAATAAAAATTTTCAATACAATACTTTACATACTTACAGAACAGAAAAACTAATATTACGAACTAACCAAAGATATTATGAATTAGGAGAAAGAGCGCACAAGGTATTGGCATGGCAACTGAAAGAAGAACAAATATCAAGAACAATAAATTCAATTAGAACAGATCAAAACATTATTACTTATAAACCTAGAGAAATCAATGAGGTATTTAAGCAATTCTACACTAATCTGTAACATTCTGAATCTGAAAAGGATGAAATTAAGATAAATAATTTTTTATCCAAGATACAATTACCAACAATCTCTAATGAGGTGCAGATGGGACTAAATGCCTCCTTTACTTTGAGAGAGGTGGAGGAAGTATTATATTTTTTACCAAGTAATAAATCTCCAGGGGAAGATGGTTTCCCGCCTGAGTTCTATAAAAAAATTAAAGATTTGTTGTTACCAGTATTTATGGAAGTGATACATCAAGCGGAAAAAACTTCTACATTACCAGAATCCTTCTCACTGGCAATTATAACCGTAATTTTAAAAAAAGGGATCTTTCCCTTTAAATGCATCTTCTTATAGACCAATATCATTGTTGAATGCAGATTATAAAATAGTTGCTAAACTTTTGGCAAGGAGATCGGCAGAATATTTACCGAAGCTGGTTAAAGAGGACCAAACTGGATTTGTCAAAAAAAGGAAAATATCTGATAATGTAGCAAAATTTATAAGTATTTTACATTTAGTACAGAAAAGAAAGGAATTGAGCGTAGCAGTTGCTTTAGATGCTGAAAAGGCGTTTGACAGGTTAGAATGGGATTTTTTATTTAAAGTATTAGAGAAGTACGGATTAGGAAATGGTTTCATTAACTGGGTAAAAGCTCTTTATAAACAACCTAAAGCCAAAGTGGTGACAAATGGCCAATCTTCTCAATCATTTAATTTGGAAAAATCTAGTAGACAGTGATGTCCCTTGTCACCGGCTTTATTTGTATTGGCCATTGAACCTCTGGCAGAGCTAATAAGATCAGATTTAGACATTGAAGGATTTAAAGTGAATCAGGAAAATCACAAAATTACTTTATTTGCAGATGATGCTTTAATTTGTCTTACTAGACCATTGGAATCCTTAAGAAAATTATATTTCAGACTGGAAGAATATGGGAAAGTATCAGGATATAAAATTAATAAAGATAAACTGAAATAATGCCTCTTTCTGAAGGTAATTATGATCAATGTAAAAGAGAAAGTCAGTTTAAATGGCAAAAAGAAGGCATGAAGTACTTAGGGGTTAAAGTAGTTAAAACAAGACATGATTGTGTGCACTCAACCCCACATCCTCTGATCTTACCAGATCGCCAATCAATCTGAGGATTGTGTTTCTTCAGCCAGGGGAAACCAAAGACCAAGGGATGTTGAGCTGAGTCAAACAAGTGAAAAGACATTATCTCCACATGGTTAGCATTGAACATGACTTTGACAGGTTCTGTACGATGAGTTATCTCAAACAACTGAGGTCCATCTAAAGCGCTCGCCACAGTAGGTTGCAACAAGGGCACAGATTTAACCTTATACGATCGAGCTAGAGTCCAGTCCATGAGACTATCGTCGGCTCCGGAGTCGATCAAAACCCCCCGAGTCACAATTTGCTGATTCAGAGTGAGGGTTGCCTGTGTCAGAGGTCGAGGAGGTAAGTCCGAAACGGGGAATTGACTCACCAGTGTCCTCCTTTTCACTGGTGAGCCACCCCTTTTACTGAGCAGTCGGCCAGACGGTGTCCTTGTTGACCGTAGTAAAAGCAGGCTCCGTCCTTCAGGCGGCGCTGTCGCTGCTCCGGAGTCAGCCTGGTCCGTCCTAGCTGCATGGGTTCCTCCGACGGCTGAGAGGGCGCTGTTTTCCCCGGCCAGCGATGGACAGGGAACGATGACTTCTTCGGTGTGAAGGACCCGGAGGAGCGCCCCTGGTGATTGGGAGGACGATCAGCAGCCTGGTGTCTTGCCTTTTCCTTTATCCTGTTATCGACACGAGTAGCCCTGGTAATTAATGTCTCTAGATCACTGGGTAACTCAAAAGGTGAAAGTCTGTCCTTTATAGCCTCCGACAACCCATTCATGAATGCATCCACTTGTGCAGGCATATTCCACCCACTGTCTGCTGCAAGGGTTCGGAAGTCTATCACTGGGCGAGTGTTCTGTTTTAGCTGCAGTAAGACTCGGCAAGCTTCCCTAGCAGAGGAAGTGTGATCAAAAATACTGCTAAATGTTCTTTGGAAGAGGTCTAGATCCTGGCAGACTGTGGAGCCCCGAGACCACACGGCAGTGGCCCATGCTGCGGCTCGTCCCGTCAAATGGGACACAATAAATGCTACCCTGGCCTGGTCTGAGGGGAAGTGTGCAGGGTTATGCTTGAAGTGGAGATCACATTGTACAAGGAATGATCTGCAATTCTCAGAGTCTCCGGAGAACTTATCTGGTGAAGCCAGGCGTTGAAACGGCGTGGGGTTCGCAGGCGTGGCCGGAACAGCAGGCGGATGGCCGGCTGGAGGTTCAACGTGAGCCAGTGGAGAAGCTGCCGAGGTTGGGTCGAGACGAGCCAGAACCCGATGGAGTTGTACAGCGAGGTGGTTAATCTCGGTCGTCACTGATGACTGGAACTCGCCTTGTCTATCGTTCAGCTCGCGCACCCCGTGACTGACTGAGCGCAGCTGCTCCTCCTGGTCCTGGATCTTAGTGCCCTGGTTGGCAAGGGCTGATTTCCAAATCTTAGAGTCGGCTGAGTCCATATTATGGCCAGTTCGTTCTGTTACGTTCTGAGGCACACAGGAACTGGACTCAAACGCACGACTCACACACAAGAGTCAATTTGGGGGAAAAAAGGCGTTCTTTAATTTCCAAATTTAAAGAACACTGCGATACAAAGCAAAACCCTAAACTTACTTAGCTACAAAAACATTAGTTACAAACATACTTACTAGGATACTCACTAACTATACTACGCTTGACAAGAACTTGGAAACAATGCGGGTAAGTCGAGAATCAATGACCGCGAGCTCATGAATCACAAGACGAACTGGCACAGGACAAAGGGAGGCGTGGACTATATATACATGAGGTAAGGGCACACAGGTGGAAACAATCAAGGCGGGGCTGACAATCACAATGGCAGGAAGTCAAGGGACCTGAAATGAGATAAGAGGTAAGTTTCACCTTAAAACAGGAAGTGAGCGCGAGACTTGACATGAGTGATTTTAACTTGACGAACCGCACTAAGGACAAGACGTGGACATGACGTGACATGGGAATCTAAACACAGAACATGACACAAGACTAACAGATATGACGGGACATTACAGTTTCTACAGCTGTCTGTGGCAGAATTCCAAAGATTTACCACCTTCTTACGAAATAAATCCCTCATGATCTCATTTTAAATGTATGTCCTTTTATTCTGAGGCTCGTCAAAGGGTGGTGAATCTGGGGAATGCTGCCACAGACGCCTCTGGAGGCCGTCATTGGGGAATTAACAGGTTTTGAAATTGGGGATTGACAGGTCCGTGATTGGTAATAGTGTCAAAGTTGGGGTTGGGTTTGAGTGGGAAAGATAGGGCAGCCATGATCGAATGGCGGATCAGACTCGGTGAGCCTAGTGACTTACTCAAATGACGTATGAACTTATGAACTCATTACTTACTCCGGGATTGGACGGAATCTATAGACATAGAAAATGGGTGCAGGAGGATGCCCTTTGGCCCTTCGAGCCAGCACCGCCATGCACTGTGACCATGGCTGATCATGCACAATCAGTAACCTGTGCCTGCCTTCTCCACAAATCCCTTGATTTCGCTCGCCCCCAGAGCTCCAACACTGGTCGCTATTCAAGGATTCGACAATTGACCCGAACGACGACGTTCTAACTTTTACAAATGCCATGAGAAAATGTGCGCAGAAATGCGATTCCCGACGCAGTCTAGCCATCTCTTTATCCAGCTCATTGCTATAAGCCACGCTAGCTCTCTAGCTAACTAGCTGTCTAGCGATCTAGCTATGTGGCTATCTAGCCATCCCGATCTGTAGCTATCAATATAGTTATATATCTACCTGACTAGCTATCTAGCTAAGGTAGACAAAATGCTGGAGTAACTCAGCGGGTCAGGCAGCATCTCAGGAGAGAATGAATGGGTGACGTTTCGGGGGTCGAGACACTTCTTCAGACTGATGTCAGCGGATGGGGCCGGACAAAGATGGGATATAGACGGAGACAGGAAGACTGTTTGGAGAACTGGGAAGGGGAGGGGATTGAGAGGGAAAGCAGGGACTATCTGAAGTCAATGTTGATACCGCTGAGGTGTAAACTACCCAAGCGAAATATGAGGTGCTTTTCCTCCAATTTGCGCTGGGCCTCACTCTGACCATGGAGGAGGCCCAGGACAGAAAAGTCAGATTGGGAATGGGAGCGGGAGTTGAAATGCTGAGCCATCGGGAAATCAGGTTGGTTGAGACGGACTGAGCGGAGGTGTTCAGCGATACGATCGCCGAGCCTGCGCTCGGTGTCGCCGATTGAGAGACGTTGACACTTGGAACAGCGGATACAGTTGATGAGGTTGGAGGAGGTGCAGGTGAACCTCTGCCTCACATGGAAAAAATGTTTGGGTCCTTGGATGGAGTTGAGCGGGGAGGTAAAGGGACTCGCCCCTCGAACAACACCTGTCCCTTTACCTGCCCCTCGACCAACACCTGTCCCTTTACCTCCCCCTCGATCAACACCTGTCCCTTTACCTCTCCCCAACTATCCTTCTAACCGTCTAGCCAAATAGCCATCTACCTTTCAAGCGATCTAATCATCCATCCATCTAGCCATTTTAGCTAGTAATCTATACGTATAGCTATTTAGTTAGCGATCTAACTATCTCGCTGGGTGTCACAAAATGCTGGTCAGGCAGCATCTATGAGAAAGGGAATGTGTGACGTTTCGGGTCGAGACCCTTCTTCAGTCTCGCCCCGAAACGTCACCCATTCCCTCTCGCCGAGATGCCGCTTGACCTGCTGAGTTACTCCAGCATTTTGTGAAACCTTCGATTTGTACCAGCATCTGCAGTTATTTTCCTAACTATCCAGCTATCTCACGTGCTAGGTAGCTATCTATCTAGCTGGATCTAACAAGATCTCCCTCTCTCACGAGGCCCACAGAGGATGAGAGAGAGAGCGCACCCCTCAAATAGCTGCCTAGATAGAGAGCTACCTATCTTACTATCAATATATCCAGCTATCTCGCCGTACAGATATCCAGCTTTTTAGCTGTCTAGCATTGCATGTAGATAGCTATCTAGGTAGTTCGCTATCTTGCTATCGAGATAGCTCACACGCTGTCTGGCAGTCTATCCTGCTGGCCAGAAATGTAGCTCTCGAGATAGCTGGATTGATAGCTACAGAGTTAGATATTTTTGTAGCTACATAGCTAGGTCGCTAACGAGACAGGTGGCTAGATAGATAGATAACTAGATTAGTAGATTGTTAGCCAACCGCTTTGACGGCCAGATAGCGATTTAGCTTTGTAGAGCTTTGGCTAGTGAGCTAGGCATCTAGCCAGCCACACAGGTAGATGGCTCAGTAGACAGATAGTAAGTGAGTTTTACAGAGATTTAGCACCTATCTAGCTGGATCCAACTAGGACTCTCATTCTCCCTTTCACGCGAGCGCCAGAAAACGAGTGAGCGAGAGAGGGCACTCCACAAAGAGTTGCCTACAAAACTACCTAACTATTTTGCTGTGCAGAAATCCAGCTATCTCGCCACCCATCTGTCTAACGTTCAAGCTATCTAGCAATGCAGCTATTTAGCTATGTAGAGAGCTAACACGCTCTCTGGCTGTCTTTCCCGCTGGCAATCAATCTACATAACTTGATATCCAGCTATCTAGCTGTCATGCTAACTAGTAAAGCAACTTTTCGCCTATTTAGGGAGTCCGCAACCTATCAATTTGACTATCCATCCAGCTGTCCATTCTATCTGTCTCTCTATCGAGCTAGCGACCTAGCTATGCACACTCCTAACTATTTATCTAGCTAGCTATCTTACTCTCTAGCTAGCTATATATTTAGATATCTCCCCAGTTATCTACCCCGTTGGCTAGCAATCCAACTATCCAGCTATTGAGCTATATAGCTAGCAGTCTAGCTAGCTATCCAGTGATCTAATTACGGAGCAATCTATCCAATTGTCTCTGTAACAATCAATCAAGCCATTTATTTCTTAATCTGGCCATCTAGCGATTTACATATATCCTATTGCTATCCAACTATCTAGCTATTGAGCCATGTAGTTATCAATCTAGCTAGCTGCATAGCTATCTAGCTACCTAACTAAACATAGCACAAAAAGTAAGGAAATTTGTGTTTGGTAGATTATTTCTTTGTTGTAACAATGCTTCTTGGCAATAAATCTTATACCGTTGGAAAGCCTGTTTATTTCCCTTTTAAATGGTGCCACATTTGTAAGGAACATGCATTTGTGGGATGAGCAGCAGAGCTGAGTATATGGGATGCGCCCATGAAAAATTTGCCAAATCTTCTCTGCCAATGCCAAACAGCTTATTCTGCTGTTGCTATTGACTCTTGTTTTGAGCTTCTGGTACCCCCAGGTGCTGACAATCAGGTGCTTGATTGGCACCTGATTGGCAACATCTGTGAGCATGGGCCCTGCTACAGTGGTCAGTAGGTGTCTGCTCCAAGAAACGGCATGCCACGTTTGACTGATCTGGATAGGGCCCGTGCGATAGGACAACTTCAAGCTGGTGTTCCGCAAAACCAAGTTGCGGCATTATTTGGAGTGAGCCCTAGTACCATCTCCAAAGTGAAGGCCAAGTTCCATATAACGGGGGATGTCAGAGACAGGCCGTGAAGTGGGCATCCCAAGAAGACGACACCCGAAGAAGACCGTTTCCTCACCCTGTCAGCATTTAGGAATCGTAGGCTTTCTTCTACAGATTTGCAGTCAAGGTTTGCAGGACGATATGGCCGACGACTCTCTGCCCAGACAATTCAGAACAGGACTGCACGCAGCCGATCTCCGGTCTCATAGGGCTGCCAGGAGGCCTGCCATGACTGCCCTTCACCATCAGGCCCGTTTGCGCTGGTGTCGGCAACACGTGCACTGGAACCTGAACATGTGGAGGAACGTTATGTTCAGCGATGAGTCCAGATTCTTCCTACGGCAGTTGGATCATAGGGTCAAAGTGTGGAGAAGACGCGGAGAACGCTATGCTGATTGCTGCACCGATAGAGTAACATCTTTTGGTGGAGGCAGTGTGATGGTGTGGGGCGGCATCTCCCTCACTGGAAAAACGAGGCTTGTCATCATTGGAGGCAATCTCAATGCAGAGAGATATCGAGATGAGATTCTGCAACCAGTGGCAATCCCATATCTCCACAGTCTGGGACCGAACTCTATCCTCCAAGATGACAATGCTCGCCCCCACAGAGCAGGGTTTCTCAGAGACTACCTCCAGAATTTGGGAGTGGAGAGGATGGAATGGCCTGCCAGCAGTCCTGACCTCAACCCCATTGAACACTTGTGGGATCAGCTTGGGCGTGCTGTTCGTGCCAGAGTGACCAACACAACCACGTTGGCTGACTTGCGACAAATGCTGGTTGAAGAATGGGATGCCATCCCACAACAGTGTGTGACCAGGCTGGTGACCAGCATGAGGAGGAGGTGCCAGGCTGTTGTGGCTGTGTATGGTTCTTCCACACGCTACTGAGGCTCCTGTTTATTAAATGAATAAATTGTTAAATTGCCAATATGTCTTGTTTCTTCAGACTTCAATCATCCAATCCACCAAACAACACCGAACAAGAGTCAATGGCAGAATAAGCTGTTTGGCATTGGCAGAGAAGATTTGGCAGATTTTTCATGGGCGCAACCCACATACTCAGCTCTGCTGCTCATCCCACAAATGCATGTTCCTTACAAATGTGGCACCATTTAAAAGGGAAATAAACAGGCTTTCCAACGGTATAAGATTTATTGCCAAGAAGCATTGTTACAACAAAGAAATAATCTACCAAACACAAATTTCCTTACTTTTTCTGCTATGTTTATGTAGCCAGCTGGCCAACAATCCTTCTAGCCATTTACTCATCAAGCCATCTCGTCATCTGACCACCCACCCATCTGGCGTTATTCAGCTCGCCATCTACCCAGCCAGTCAGCTTCCCAGATGGTCAATTAGTCAAGTAGCCAACTAGCCTTTCATCCGTCTAGCCAGATAGCCATTTAGGCATCTAGTCATCCAGTCATCTAGATATATAGCCATTGTGAGCGATCTATCTGGCAATTAATTTGCTAGGTAGCTATCTACAAAGCTAGGTATAGCTAGATCTCCATCTGTGGGCCTCGTGAGAGAGGAAGCGCAGCCCACAGAGAGCTGCCTATATCTCTAGCTAGATATCTTGCTATTAATTCGACTATCTGCATATCTAGCTATCTAGCTTTCAAGTTATGCAATGCGGGTAGCAAGCCATCCAGGTAGCAAACTACGTTGTTATCTAGATAGCTAACACGCTATCTGGCTGTCTATCCAGTTGGGTACAAATCTAGCTAACTAGGTATCCATCCATCTAGATATCAGGCCAGCGAGCTACTACGTAGCGTTCTAGCTCGGTAGCTACAAATCTAGCTATCTTTCTGGCCAGCAAACTACCTAGATATCTGGGTATCTAGCAATCGAGCTACCTAGCTAGCTAGCTAACTATCAAACTCCCTAGCTAGCTAGATATGTGGCTAGCTATCTAGCTATCAAGCTATCGACGTATATTGTAGCTATTTCGCTTTCACGCAACTGGCGCGCTACATAGCTAAGTTACTATCTAGCTGTCTATCTATCTATCCAACTAGATCAAGCTAGGTTATATCTCTCTCACGAGCCGCACAAAGGACGAGCGAGACAGTGCGCACCCCGCAGAACTGCCTACCTAGCTACCTAACGATCTTGCTATCTAAATATCTAGCTACCTAGCTACATAGCCATTCAACGACAGCCAAATAGATATCTAACTCGCTGGCTAACAATCTAGCTAGCTATGTACTGTAGCGCTCTCTCTCTCTCTCTCTCTCTCTCTCTCTCTCTCTCCTCTCTCTCTCTCTCTCTCTCTCTCTCTCTCTCTCTCTCTCTCTCTCTCTCCTCTCTCTCTCTCTCTCTCTCTCTCTCTCTCTCTCTCTCTCTCTCTCTCTCTCTCTCTCTCTCTCTCTCTCTCTCTCTCTCTCTCTCTCTCTCTCTCTCTCTCTCTCTCTCTCTCTCTCCTCTCTCTCTCTCTCCTCTCTCTCTCTCTCTCTCTCTCTCTCTCTCTCTGTCTCTCGCTCTCTCTCTCTCTCTCTCTCTCTCTCTCTCTCTCTCTCTCTCTCTCTCTCTCTCTCTCTCTCTCTCTCTCTCTCTCTCTCTCTCCCTCTCTCTCTCCCTCTCTCCCTCCCTCTCCTCTCTCCCTCTCTCCCTCCCTCCCTCCCTCCCTCCCTCCCTCCCTCCCTCCCTCCCTCCCTCCCTCCCTCCCTCCCTCCCTCCCTCCCTCCCTCCCTCCCTCCCTCCCTCCCTCCCTCCCTCCCTCCCTCCCTCCCTCCCTCCCTCCCCTCCCCCCCTCCCTCCCTCCCTCCCTCCCTCCCTCCATCCATCCCTCCCTCCCTCCCTCCCTCCTCCCTCCCTGGGATGGAGAGTGGGAGGAGAGTGGGGAGAGAGGGGTGCGGAGAGTGAGGGGGATGTGTATGGGAGAGAGATTGGTGGAGTGTGGCAAGACAGAGGGGAGTGTGGGGAGAGAGTGGGGAGGAGTGTGGAGAGAGGGGAGGAGGTGGGAAGCAGAATCGGAAAAGTGGGGAGAGAGAGAGGACAGAGAATGGGAGGAGAGAGAGAGAGAGAGAGTGATGTGCGTTGGGAGAGACGCATAATGTGTTATTCTTTCAATCGTATCCCGCAGAAAGTTATCGACTCATTATCACCGCTGCCTATTAAAGTGATAATAACAAATGAATACGTCTGCACCCGCCAACGTGGATAGAACAAGATGCCGTTAGAGCCCATTACAGATGAGATTAATTACTGAGAATGTTACTGCTTATCCAGACCTACCTCTGACCACACTGATAATGTCACTGCTTATCCAGACCCATCACTGACCACACTGATAATGTCACTGCTTATCCAGACCCATCACTGACCACACTGGTAATGTCACTGCTTATCCGGACCCATCACTGACCACACTGATAATGTCACTGCTTATCCAGACCCATCACTGACCACACTAATAATGTCACTGCTATCCAGACCCATCACTGACCACACCGATAATATCACTGCTTATCCAGACCCATCACTGACCACACTGATAATATCACTGCTTATCCAGACCTTTGACAAAGTCTCCCTTGGTAGACCGATCCAGGATGTGAAGGCACACGGGATTAACAGTGACTTCGTCGCATGAATTCAGAACTGTCTGAATGATAGAAGACAGAAGGTTGTGGTAGAAGGGCAATATTCAGGCTGGATGTCTGTGACCTGTAGTGATACACAGGGATCTGTGCAGGGACCTCTGCTGTTTGTGTTACACATAAATGACTTGTGCATGAATATACACGGGTTGGTTTGTAAGTTTGCGGATGACACCAATATTTCTGGGGTTGTGGAATGTGAGGGACGCTGTCTCAGTATTTAGTGGCGTATAGATCAAGTAGTGAGATGCGAGGGCGGGGGAACTCACAGATGCAGATTATTCTGAGCAAATGAGAGATGTTGCTATTTGGGAGGTCAAATGTGAGTTCAAACGATATAATTAATGGCATGACACTTACGTCAGTGATGTATAAAAGTATCTTGCGATCCAGGTTCACAGCTCCCTGAATGTGATAACGGCAGTGGACAGTTGTAAAGAGGCATATGGTACAGTTTCGTTCATTGGTCAAGGCGTGGTGGTCTGTCTCAGGGATTGGTGCTGCGCTCATTGTTGTTTGTCATCTGTGTCAATGAGTTGCCTGAGAATGTAACGGACTAATGTAAAAGATTGCAGTCGACACTAAAGTAGGCGGTATCACAGGCATTGAAAATGGTTGGCAAGGATTAAAGCAGGAACCTTTTCAAATTGGAAAGTGGGCTGAGAAATTTCAAATAGTGTTTCTTGCAGATGTGTTAGATTTTAAATTAGGGAAGACAAACCAGGGCGACCTTCACCATGAATGGTAGTTAGCTGGGGAGTGCTGCAGAGCAGAGAGATCTCAGAATAAAAGTACATTGTTGCAAGAAAAGGATGTAACGGGGGATAGGGTGGTAGAGAAGTTTTTTTGGCCCACTGTCTTCATCAGCCAGTGAATAAAATGTAGAAGTTGGAAAGTTATGTTCAGGTGGACGAGACGTTGGTGAGGATGCACGTGGAGTAACGTGTATAATCTGCCGTCACCATGTTTATGAAATATGCACTAATTTGCAAAGAGTGCAGAAAATAATTTAAACACGTTGCCAGAAAACAAGGGTCGGAGCTGCAGGGAAATGTTGGGCTCGCCAGGACTTCATTCCATGGAGCGCAGCAGGCAGTGCAGTGACCTCATAGAGGTGGACAGTGTCATAGGTAGCGTCATAATGGTGACACTAAGACATTTGGACAGGTACATGAGGGGAATGGTTTAGAGGGAGATGATCCATATGCCGGCAAATGGGAATAGGTCAGATTAACTAAAATGCACCATCCCTCCCAATGAAACACGGCAACCTTTGTCTGAAATTTGCGTCAGGGACAGCACTAACATACAAACTGCTTTTAAATAGCCCTTGGATATTTTATTACCACAGAACTCGAGCTTTGAAATCAGGGGAATTAAACATCAATAGATGTCCACTCTACTCAAAGGTGCAGATTAAGCTGAAAACATTATAATTGCCTGTCACGTACATTGGTCATTTTTAATAACAGCCCCTGATCATTGAAGTGTTTATTTCAGTTTCCACGAGTGCCTGGTTTGCACTGCATGATGGGAGATATGCTCTCTTGAATTGCTTGATAAATAAGGACATATAGAAGTCTGCGTGTGTGGTAGCTTTCTCTGTGCCGCCGTGTGGACAGCCCAGACGGATGAGTTGGTCATTTACTCTCAGACCGACCTTACTGTCTGGTCTGTGGGTTTGAATTCACATCTACCTGTTACCTGGTCTGAAGTGGTTCACCACAATATAAACTGCAGATTGAACAGAGCCACAGCTAATGTTCACCGGCTGGAACTAATATGCCCCACTGAGCGAAGTATACAGAACATTTACCCATCTCCCCCTTTCTCAGATCTGAAGCTGCATTTTAATTTTCAGCATTATGTGTTATTCTTTCAAATGTATGACGGAGAGAGTTAATTAGCATTTCTAACCCGTGTTAATTAAGAAGAAAATAATAAGTTAACGCATCTTCTGCAGCCGTGTTTACCAGCGTGGATAGAGCAGCAAGATGGAGTTAGTGCTCACTAAAGTTCAGATTAATTATGGATACTGAACGAGTTAACAATAGACAATAGGTGCAGGAGGAGGCCATTCGGCCGTTCGTGCCAGTACTACCATTCAATGTGATCATGGCTGATCATTCTCAATCAGTACCCCGTTCCTGCCTTCTTCCCATACCCCCTGACTCCGCTATCCTTAAGAGCTCTATCTAACTCTCTCTTGAATGCATTGAGAGAATTGACCTCCACTGCCATCTGAGGCAGAGAATTCTACAGATTTACAACTCTCTGAAAACGTTTTTCCTCATCTCCGCTCTAAATGGCCTACCCTTTATTCTTAAACTGTGACCCCTTAATAATCTTATATGTTTCGATAATATCCCCTCTCATCCTTCTAAATTCCAATGTATACAAGCCTCGTCGCTCCAGTCTTTCAACATATGACAGTCCCGCCATTCCGGGAATTAACCTAGTAAATCTACGCTGCACGCCCTCAATAGCAAGAATATCATTTCTCAACCCCTTTAGAATCGAACATTTGAATTAAAAGGAAGGGATTCTTTGAGAAGATGTGGGAAAAATGGATCGTTTATTTCAGTCATGACACCAACTGGATAAATGCCGAGCTAGATATTGGAAGACTGTGTTGTATAGAACTAGATGGTATGTTTGTGCGAATATTGAAATATCTCTAGATAACCAATCATTGTTACTTTTTTATATTTTATTTGGTAAGTGTACCACACTGTCTTGTTCAAATGTATTTATTTATCTATTTATCTCCTTTATTTATTTAGTTATCAATTCATTTATTTATTTAATTTTGTTGTTTTTCTTATTTTATTTTATTCATGTTGATGGTGTTGTACTGTTTTGTATATTTCTCAGTGAAAAAACAATAAAAACAGAAGAGACAAAAAAGAAAGAATTCTTTATTTCACATCATATCAAATGTAAAACATCGGGGTCAGATTTAATGAGATCATGTCACTGCTTATCCAGACCCATCACTGACCACACTGATAATGTCACTGCTTATCCAGACCCATCACTGACCACACTGATAATGTCACTGCTTATCCAGAGAGAAAGAGAGTGAAGAGTGTGGGGAGGAAGAGGGGAGGAACGTGGAGAGAGAAAGAGGTGTGTGGGGAGAGAAAGGGGATGAGTGGTGGGAGGGGATGGAGGGTGGGAAGGGAGGGGGTTTGGGGAGAGGAATTGAATAGTGTGGGGAGAGACAGTGAGTCGGGAGATAGAGTAGGCAGGATGAATGTGGGGAGCGAGAGGGGAGTGTGAGGAGAGAGAGGGGGAGTGTGAGGAGAATGACGGGGAGGACTGTGGGGAGAGAGGTGGGTTTTAGGGGACTGGGGAGGGAGGAGTGTGAGAGAAAGGGTGGAAGGATTGTGTGGGGAGAGAGTGGGATGAATGTGGGGATGGAGGGGGGAGTGAGGGAGAGTGGGGGAGAGGGAGAGGAGATGGGTGTGAGAGAGAGGATGGTGTGTGGTGAGAGAGAGAGGGAGGAGTGTTGAGGGAGGATGGGGATTGTGGAGAGAAATGAGGAATGCGGGAATTGAGAGGGGAGGACTGTGTGGAGAGGGGGTGGGCATACGGAGAGAGAGGAGTGTGAAAGAGAGGGAGGAAGGATAGTGTGGAGAGCGAGTTAGAGGAATGTGAGGATGGAGGGGAGGAGTGGGGGTGAGTGAAAGAAGGGTGGGGATGAATGTAGCGAGAGCGAGGGGTACTGGGGAAAGATGTACAAGAGGAGTGTGGGGAGAGAGTGGAGGAGTGGGGAGTGAGTGGAGGAATGTGGCGGAGAAAATGGAGGGTAGATATAGAGGAAGGAGTGAGGCGAGAGAGGGGAGGTATGTGGGGAAAGAGTGATGGGGCAGAGAATGGATGAATGGGGAGGGAGGGGAGGAGATAGAGGTGGAGGTGTGTGGGGAATGAAGGGGGATGTGGGGAGAGAGAGGGGGAGGAATGAGGGAGACAGAGGGGGAGGAGTGTGGGGACACAGAATGAGAGGAGTGGTGAGTGTGTGGGGAGAAAGACAGAGTGAGGGGTGGAGAGTGAGCGGAGAGTGGGGAGAGAGGGGGTGTGGAGAGAGAGGTAGAGGTGTGTGGGGAGAGAGGTTGGAGTGTGGCAGGACAGATGGGAGTGTGGGGAGATAGTGGGGAGGAGTGTGGAGAGAGTGGAGGAGGTGGGAAGTCAAAGGGTCGGAAAATTGGGGAGCAAGAGGGGGGATTAGTATGTGGGGAGAGTGAATGGACGGAGGGGGAGGGAGAGAGGCAGAGAGAGTGAGGAGTGTTGGGGGAGACGCATTATGTGTTACTCTATCACTCGTATGCCGGAGAAAGTTATTTACTCATGTTAATCACTGCCTATTAAAATGAAAATAACAAATAAAAACGTCTGCACCCGCCAACGTGGATAGAACAGCAAGATGGAGTGAGAGCTCATTAGCGACGAGATTAATTACTGATAATGTCACTGCTTATCCAGACCCATCAGTGACCAGACTGATAATGTCACTGCTTATCCAGACCCATCACTGAACACACTGATAATGTCACTGCTTATCGAGATCCATCACTGACCACGCTGATAATGTTGCTGCTTATCCAGACCCATCACTGACCAAACTGATAATGTCACTGCTTATCCAGACCCATCACTGACCACACTGATAATGTCACTGCTTATCCAGACCCATCACTGACCACACTGATAATGTCACTGCTTATCCAGACCCATCACTGACCACACTGATAGTGTCACTGCTTATCCAGGCCCATCATTGACCACACTGATAATGTCATTGCTTATCCACACCCATCACTGACCACATTAACGTCACACACAGGTATGTTCTTTGTATCATCCATTCCAAGGACATCTCACATACTGTAACAACCAGCTACCCAGTTCCATCGCACGCTGCACAGATATATTTTCACCAGTGACAACATTGACAACATTTGCCTCGTGCTCATTGGTACGGACACATCTGAACTCACTGATGGTTTCACGTCCCATCTGCTTATGATTCTGAACGGATTTGCGCTACAAATGAATACCCACATACAGAAAAATCTAGACTTAACTGTTCCTCCAAGTTCCAGCGCTCTCCTCAGTTGTACTTCAAATATCTGCGAGGCCCTTTTGTGTAGTTCTGGTCACCATATTACAGATATGATGTCCTGTTGCCAGAGACAGTGCGGAACAGATTCACCAGGATGTTATCTGGAATGGACAGCGTAGTTTGAAGACAGAATCAATTGGGTGGGATTGTTCTCCTTGGAGCGCAGGAGGACGAGGGATGATCTTATAGACATGTTTTAGACCATGAAAGGAATAGATGTAGTGGATGCTCGGATTCTCCTGCCCTGAATAGGCGAATCGAGGTCCAGAGGACATACGTTTAAGTTGAAGGGAAAATCATTGAATAGGAATCTGAGGGGTAACTTTTTCACACAATGGGTGGTGGATGTATGGAACAAACTGCCAGATGAGGAATTTGAGGCAGGGACTATCCCAACATTTATGAAATAGTTAGACAGGTTGGATACATGAATAGGACAGGTATGGTGGGATATGGACCAAATGCAGACAGGTGGAACTAGTGTAGATGGGGCCTGATGGCTGGTGTGGGCAAATTGGGCTGAAGGGCCTGATTCCACACCATATCACTCTATGACTCTATGAGTACAGGGCTGAACTACCTCCTCTGGCAGTTCGTTCCACACACCCACCACCCTTTGTGTGAAAAATACCCCTCAGGTTCAGATTAAATTTCACCCCCTCATCTTAAACCTGCTCCCCATGGTTCCTGCATCCCCTTCTCTGTGCGTCTGCCAGATCTATTCCTCTCATTATTTTGTTGATCTGTAGAAGATCATCCCTCATCCTCCTGCATCAAGGGATATAGGCCTCGGTTGCAGTTCATCGGTACCGACACTTCAGAACTCACTGGTGGTTTCACTTCCCATGTGCGTCTGATTGTGAACACACTTGCACGACAGCTGAACATCCAAACAAAGAATAACCAAGACTTAACTGCTCCTCCAAGTGCAGCGCTCTCCTCCGTCGTACTTCAAATATCTGCGAGGCCCTTTTGTGTAGTTCTGGTCACCATATTATACAAATGATGTCCCGTTGGCAGAGGCATTGCGGAACAGATTCGTCAGGATGTTATTTGGAATGGACAGCGTTAGTTTGAGGACAGATTTGATCGGGTGGGATTGATCTCATTGCAGCAAGAATGCAGAGGGATGACCTTACTGAGGCTTGTAAAATTATGTCAACTATGGCAGGGTTGAGTAGATGGTCACATTTATTTCCCCGGCTGGGAGAATCTGGACCCAGAGAAGTTACGTTTAATCGAAAGGGGAGAGATTTGAGGGAATTCTGACTTCAAAGATGGAACTATCTTTTCATTTGCGGGGGTGGGGACAGATACCATCACAGCAAATAAACAACATTTAGACAGCCGTTGTTTCGGATAGGAATGGAGGGATATGGGACAAATACAGATGAATGAGATCACCGTAGATAGGCATCTCAGTCTGCTTGGACGAGTCAGGCCGAAGGGCCTGTTTCCCTGTGGTTCCCATGACTGGAATCAGCGGATCTGTAATCTCTAATGTGCTCTGTCATCGGCCTCCCCAGTTTAGCCACATAGCAGACACATCACTGACTGCACAACAGTTGCGATACTGTATTGGGTGGTGGTGTCACCAAGACCGGAGGCACGTTGTTCATCTCCCTCCCAAGTATCCAACAGGTGCTTCACTCTCCTCAAACTAAACTCTAACCTAGAAATCCGAGGAATTAAACGCCAATAGGTGTCGAATGTTGTCACACCTGCAGTTTAAACAACAACGTGATATAACTGCCTGTCATATACGTTGGTCGTTTAAATATGTCTCTGATCATTGAAGTGTTTCTTTCAGTTTCTATGTGTGCCAAATATATACAGCAGGAAGGGAGAAACGCTCTCTTGTATTAAATAATAAATAGGCACAGAAATACAGACTGAGTACGTGTGAGAGCTCTCTTGAATTCACTGGAATTTAGGATGAGAGGGGATCTTGCCGAAACAAGTAGAATTCTGAAGAAGGGTCTCCACCCATTCCTTCTCCCAAGAGATGCTGCCTGTCCCGCTGAGTTACTCCAGCTTTTTGTGTCTATCTTCTGTTTATACCAGCATCTGCAGTTCCTTCTTACACATATACATATCTTAAGGGATTGGACAAGCTAGATACAGGAAAATGTTCCCTATGTTGGGGGAGCCCAGAACAGGGATCACAGTTTAACAATAAGGGGTAGCTCAATTATTACTGAGATGAGGTAAGACTGATCTGTCGTCGGCCTCCCCAGTTGAGATGAATTGTGAATCTGTGGAATTCTCTGCCACAGAAGGCAGTGGAGGCCAATTCACAGGAGGTTTTCAAGAGAGAGTCAGATATTGCTCTGAGGGCTAACGGAAAAATAAAGCTGCATGCGGAGAAAGCAGGAACATTGTACTGATTTAGGATGATCAGCCATGATCATATTAAATGGCGCTCCTGGCTTAAGAGGCCAAATGGCCTACTCCTGCAACTATTTTCCATGTTTCTATGTTTCTGAACCATTGTGGACAGCCCAGACGGGTGAGTTGGTCATTAACTCTCAGACCATCTTTGTTGTCAGGTCTGTGGGTTTAAATTAACATCAACCTGTCAACTGGTCTGAAGTAGTTCAATAAAAAATAAACTACAGATTGAACAGAACCTCGCCTTGTGCTCACCGACTGGAACTAATATTCCCCACTGGGTGAATGGCACAGCACAATTGCTCAACTCTACCTACCTCAGATCTGAAGCTGCATTTTAATTTTCAGCATTATATGTTATTCTGTAAATTGTATGCCGGAAAGAGGCAATTAGTATTTCAAACCATTGTTAATTAGGATGTAGATTACAAATGAATGCATCATCACCTGCCGTGTTTACCAGCGTGGATAGAGCAGCAAGATGGAGTTAGTGCTCATTGCAGATGAGATTAATTACAGATCCTGAACATACGTTAACCCTTTACAGTCAAACATCTGCAATAATGCAAATCATAGGTTTGTTATCCACTTTGGTATAAAATATAAAACACAGGAGTTAAGATGAAATGGAAGCATCACAACCTGATGCTTAGAAACAGAAACATAGAAAAATAGAAAACAATTGCAGGAGTGGGACATTCGGCCCTCGAGCCAGCACCACCATTCAACATGATCACGGCTGATCATCCTAAATCAGTAACCCGTTCCTGCTTTCTCCCCATATCCCTTGTTTCCGTGACCCCTTTTTTCCGTGACCCGAAGTGCTCTATCTAACTTTTGCTTGAAAGCATCCAGTAAATTGGCCTCCACTGCCTTCTGTGGCAGAGAATTCCACAGATTCACAACTCCCTGGTGAAAACGTTTATCCTCACATCAGTCCTAAATAGTCAACCCCTTATTCTAAAACTGTGACCCCCGGTTCTGGACTCCCCCAACATCGGGAACATATTTTCTCGATACAGCCTGTCCAATCCCTTAAGAATTTTATGTTTCTATAAGATTATAAGATCAGTGATAATGTCACTGCTTATCCCGACCAATCACTGACCACACTGATAATGTCACTGCTTATCCAGACCCATCACTGACCCCCCTGATAATGTCACTGCTTATCCAGACCTATCACTGATCACGCTGATAATGTCACTGCTTATCCAGACCCATCACTGACCACACTGATAATGCCACTGCTTATTCAGACCCATCACTGACCACACTGATAATGCCACTGCTTATCCAGACCCATTACTGACTGCACTGACGTCACATGCAGGTAATTTCTTTGATACATCCATTCCAAGGACATCTCACATAACAACCAGTTCCCAGTTCCGTCGCACAATGCTCAGATATATTTTCACCAGTGAAATCATTGGAAACATTGGCCTCGTGCTGAGCCACTGTAGATGATTGAACAAGTATGCAGGTTACTGATCCATAGCTAACCATTGAACTGTTAATGTTAAAAAACAGGTGTGATTAACATGATTTGTCTTGGTGGATGATCAGCAATGGTAACAAAGAATGGCGGTGCTGGCTCGAAGGGCCTAATGGCCTCCTCCTGCACCTATTTTCTATGTTTCTATGTTTCGAAGTGAATCTGTTCTCCGATCACAGGACAGAGATCTATGGACAAGTGAGGAATGTCTTACTGCCCCATTTGTTCACACACCCTCCAGTTATAGAGACATGGAGTCAGAGAATCTTAGAGGCTTCGGCCCAGCCTGCCCACACTGGCCAACATGTCTCATCCACTCTAGTCCCACCTGCCTTCGATCGGCACATATTCCTATCAATGGCTTATCGATGCACCTGTCTATCCAGGGGAGGTATTTGAGGCAGAAATTGTGACAAAGTAAGTGAGACTGCTTCATGGATTGGAAACATTTACAGCAATGTGGATGAAAGGTGGATAGGAGGGATTAATGTAGATGGGGCACATTGGTCCACATGGGCAAGCTGGCTAGAAGGCTTGTTACCGTGCTGTAGGATTCGATAACTCTATGACAAGAGATAGAGCAATGTGGAAGTTCCAGAGTGCAGAATATAGTTCGTAGCATTGGATCGTATTGTAGTGCATCAATTACTTAGACAATATCTAGCATCCGCAATGGTGTAGAGGCGAATTGAACAGTGCCCTAATTTAATGGAGGGACCGTTCAGAACCCTGAGAACGAAGGAAAATAAGCTAATGCTTTATCCTGTAGTGCTCGCTTTAAAGCGTTTATACCTCGTGTGTGACTTGAGTAAGGGAACTAATAACTGATAGGTTTGGACAAGTTTTTGATTACGTTGGCCGTTTTCTTTTCGAGGCAACGTGATGTGTAGATGGAGTCAATGGTGGAAAGTTTGGTCCGTGTGATGGAGTAGCCTACATGTATAACTCCCTGCAATTTCTCGCGGTCTAGACAGACATGTACCCGATCCAAAATGTGGTCCTACCCGACAGTATGATGTCTACGGTACCTCCCGAGAACGCTGTAAGAGTAACTGTTGACAGGCAACATTTCCTCAGACTCCACCTGAAGTAGAGGCTTTAGTGTGCCTTCTTGGATGTCGCACGGATGTACTTGCCCCGCGACAAATTGTTGGTTAGTGTAACGCATGCAACTTGTTCTCAACTATTTTCAATGCCATACAAATTTGTACAGATTTGGTCCTGTACTCCAGGTAAAGAACGTATAGCAGTGGACTGAAAACGAATCCTTGCAGGGCTCCGCAGTTATTCTGGAGGAAGTGTAACCTGTCCTCACCGACTGAGGACTGTTGGAGCTAAAAGCGAGCATTCAGGGGTAGAGTGGGTGAAGATGTCTCTGTCCCGGCGTTTGAGGATAATAGACATTCCATCCCCTATCACATAAAGGTACACTGCTGAATGCATAATTTTATGCGCGATTCTATTCCTATTTTCAATATTAAACGGGAACTGACCTTGGACTTATATTAATCCATAGCTGTTCATATTAGTGTTCATTTGCCTATTGTCTACAAACACACTTGCTCCAGCCCTGTTTGAACGTAATGAGTTATCATGACTAAATTTCTGGGGTACAGGGTACTGGAGGTACAGATACTTTTGCAAGCCTAAATTGTTTCTCATCACAAGTCACTCGATGGTAAAGACTTACTCTGAAACTTGTATCCTAAAGTCAACACCCATATATCGGTTGTACAAAGCTTTCAACATCTAACACGTCCAGGCCTCGCAGAGTCCCACATTTACAGTGTCATTCAAATCACCTGTACTCTTCCAACCTGCACAGCGTAGACGATGGGATCAATTGTGGTTCCTTTGGCAGCTCCTTCATCCGAGAGATAAATCTCAACTTCAGTCTCTACATCGTTTTTTAGATAAGGACCGCCTTCCTTAACTATATAGTGTCAGGGCATGATATTCTGCGGAAGAGGTGCGAATAAATGGTATTTAGTAAATGGATAGCTTAGACATAGATAGGTGCTTGGCCAGTTTCCCTACTCTGTGACCCTATGACTCTCGGTCCAGTGTGTGCGCGTTGCTCCATTTGTAATATCACCATCAGTAGTTAGAGCAGTGCTTCGCTACTCTTTACTTGTATGGGCCGAGCTGTATGGAGAGATGATGACTTTATTCCTTGGAGCGCAGGAAGCTGGGTGGAGTTATAAAGGTGTACAAGAGTAACAGATCGGATGAATGCGCAGTCATGTACCCAGCACGGGGAATCAAACACCAGTGGTCATAGGTTTATGGTGGGAGGGGATGATTTACAAGGAACCTGACGGGAAGACGTTACACTCAGACGGCGATCCGTGCATAGAACGAGCTATCAGAGGATTTCTTTGAGATATGTTGATTCGAAGATGTCATTTCTACAGTCACAACGTTTGGAAATATAGCTACCATCTTGAAAGTAGCAAGAGAACAATAGGTGACCAACTTTCATTATTTGTGTTGAACAATAAAGGTTTGTCAGGAATTGATTCTGCAACAATGTTCAGGTGCGCTGACGCACCAGTTTATACTCTAATGCAGAGTGCGGTCCAACACCACTGTTTGCGTGCTTGCATTTTGTGAAACGACATCGCATCGTGCATTTACTTCACCAGCATCGGAACTTCGATAAGATCATCCATTTGTGACATTAGATGCTCTTTCTCTCTCCACTGATGTCTTCTGAGTCATCTAAGTATTTCCTCTTTTCCTCTTGTATGTGTCGATGCCCGGCAATTACTGCGGTCTGCAATGCAGGAGCAGTATTTTTACTGTGTTACTCCTCCTGCCCCAGTCAGCACTTTCTCTTCGCATTTGTCCAATAATTTGTTTGTGCTTAACAACCATTCATCACGTCTCTTGAATATCAACCCAGTCTGTGTCTATCTTAGTCGCCTTTACAGTACGACCATTCCGGCCCTGATCATACATGTGAAGTAGAGACATTGGTGTGCTTCCATGGGTTTCGGAACTAAGTGATTGCTCCACGACATATCGTTGGTTATGTTAACGCCATGGAATTTGAGCCCTCAACCATTTTCCAACCAGTGCGATTGATGCAGATTGGGGTAAATACTCGGTATTGCATCCTGAAGCCAATAACCATCTCCTTCGTTTTGCTGACATTGAAAGAGGGGTTATTATCATGCCACCATGTGAATATGTTCACTATCTGCTTCTTGTACTTCGTCTCTCCATTGTTCATCATTCCACCGCTCACAATGATGTCTTCTGCAAACTAGTAGGTGCAATTAGAGCCGAATATGGCCACACGGTTGCGAATGTAAATGAGGTAGAATAGCGGACTGAGAAAGGATCATTGCAGTGCTCCATCTTCGAAGTTTTTATTTTTAAGGACGTGTCATCTATCCTTACTAATTGTGGGCTCTGGGGCTAAAAATCGAGCATCCAGTGGTGGAGCGGGGAGGTTATCCCTCGGACCAAGTGTTTGGAACATGTCGTTCCTCCAAACATGCACAGAGTAGAGGATCTCACCAATTGTTGTTCCTTTGACAGTCCCTTCCTCCGCAGGTAAATGTTGACTTCATCTCTGCACCGAAAGTAAGTAGTTAAGGCAGAAAGTATGATACACGTTCAATGTAGACCCAAATGCAGCACACGGAACCAAGGAAATGGTTTTAGAAAGAGCTTTATTTCTACCTGCTCGTGGTCGAGGACAGAAGACTGAGGAGTTCACCAGGGCGACGAAGAGCATGAAGGTCAGGAGCAGGCAGGGTCGGCAAAGGGAAATCAGTCCGAGAGAATGCTGGAGAGTCTTGCATCAGGGCTAAGAACAATCTGGCAAAGAGTGTTTGTGCAGGAAGGGTTTATATGCTGGCTTGATTGGTGATCTGGACAGGTGAGTGAACAGGTGAGGGGAGTTGGCTTAACGTGGTGGGCGTGGCTGGCAGGTGAGTGAACAGGACAGACTGTGACATTGAAAGACAGTTAGAAGGATGAGGGGGGATCTTATTGAAACATATAAGATAATTAGGGGATTGGACACATTAGAGGCAGATAACATGTTCCCAATGTTGGGGGAGTCCAGAACAAGGGGCCACAGTTTAAGAATAAGGGGTAGGCCATTTAGAACGCAGATGAGGAAGAACTTTTTCAGTCAGAGGGTGGTGAAGTTGTGGAATTCTCTGCCTCAGAAGGCAGTGGAGGCCAGTTCGTTGGATGCTTTCAAGGGAGAGCTGGATAGAGCTCTTAAGGATAGCGGAGTGAGGGGATACGGGGAGAAGGCAGGAACGGGGTACTGATTGAGAGTGATCAGCCATGATCGCATTGAATGGCGGTGCTGGCTCGAAGGGCTGAATGGCCTACTCCTGCACCTATTGTCTATTGTCTATTGTCTATTGACTGCCTCATGAAAGGGAAAGATTTAGGGTAATGTGGCGAAAGGTGGTTCGGAGAGACGAGAGTAGATGGGGTACATTGGTCGGCATGGGTAAGCTTGGTCGAAATGCACGCTGTCCATTCAGTTCAGATATGCCATACAATCAATCCTGCAGATGAAACAAAGAGGAAGGTAGAGAATCGCACACTTAATTATCCGTGCATTTCTGAGAACGAACAAGATTTTATCAAGCCATATCGCATAATTCCGTTCTCCGTAGAACTGGACAAGTGCAGTTGGAGAATTGGAGTTCTGTGAAAACACAAAGCAAAGAATTTGTGCAAACATATTATGCACGTCGGGAACAATGGATGATGCAATGCCTCTGCAACCTATGAAACATTCATCTGGTTTCGTGGTGTTCCAAACAATGCAGATGGTCGGCGCTTTAGGTTCCAGCTTCAGGTTTAGGGATATTATTGTCATATGTACCGAGGTACAGTAAACAACTTTGTTCTGCATGCTATCAAAGCAGATTACATATATCATACATGGATACTATTGGTTGAAATTCGAGGACAGGGGTGACAGGCTATATGGATCCACTCAGAGCGCGGTAGGTTCATGGATTCGCACAGCGGGTGGCGGACGTATTGAATGAGCTGCCAAAGGAGATAGTTGAGGTAGATACTATAACAACATTGAAAGTACATTTGGGCAAACACAAATAGGAAGATTACGGATTGACACGCGCCAAAAGCGGCAGGTGGGACTTGTGTAGATGCGGTACATTGATCGGCAGGCTGGGCTGAATGAACTTTTCCAGCGTTGTGCGACTCGCGGCAATAAGAGCAAAATGGAAAATGCAGAGAGTAGATTGCATTTATCAGCATTGTGGCACATTGTTGGGCATCAGTACCCGAGACAAAGTTCAATGTCCATAATGGGGTAGAAGAAATTGATTAATACCCTAGCCGACGGAGGGACCGATCATACGCCTGATAACGGAACAATTTCCGTTATTCCTAAGTCTCGTGGTGCGCGCTTGCAAGCATATCCACCTGTTGCCAGATCGGAGCAGGGGAAAGAAGAACTGACCGGGATTTGCCAGGTGTTTGATTGTGTTGGATGTTTGTGTAATGTTATGCAGCGTGAAGTGTAGACGGAGACTGGCCTGTGTGATGGACTGGGCTATATAAGGAGAAGAACGAGGAGGAGATAAGACTTTGCCTTCCATCACAGTGAGGGTGTGCCTAGAGCAATCACTGTGATGGCTGTTTTGTGTAAACAATTATATCTGTGTGTCTTGTGCTTTTTAATGTCTACTGCCGGACCCTGACGTGAGAGGACGCTGGCGTTGACTATTCGCCGCTTTTCCGTCAGGATAGTTTGTCTGTTTGTTTCTATGTTCATTGTTTTTGTAAAGCGCTTTGAGCATGTGATAAGGCGCTATATAAAATAAATGAATTATTATTATTATTATTATATATATCCAACCCTCTGCAAAAATTTTCGCGGTCTTGGCAGAGTTGTTCCCAAACCAAGCTGCGATGCAATGTGGCAATATGTATTTTACCGCAAAACCCCAGACGTTTGTAATAGTAACAGAAGACATGACAAATTGATTTTTGTTTACATTTTTGTGCCTTCTTGCGTGTCGGATCAACGTGACTGCTCCACGTCTGAGAGTTGGTTACATTATCGCCAAGCAACCTGAGCTCGCTATCGTTGTCATTTTGTACCATTGGTGCAAATTGGGGCACGTACTGCACTCTGCTTCCTCAGGTCAATAACTACCTCCTTCGTCCCGCTGACATTGAAAGCGTGGTTATGGTGCTGACACCATATCACTAAGTTCTCCATATCGTTCGTGTACGTCGTCGCCACATTGTCCGTTATTCGGCCCAGCACATCCAGCAAACCCGTCGATATACTTAGAGCCGAAATTGGCTGTACGGTTACGATGGTAAAGAGGATATAATCGCGGACTGACAACTCATCCTTGCAGGGCTCCGATGTGAAAGTTGTTGTGCAGGAGTTGTCACTTATCGTTACTGATTGAGGACTGTCGGTGATAAAGTTGAGCATCCATTCCTGGAGGGGGTCTGGGTCTGGGTGTGTCGACATAACAACCACTCCTTCCCGCAGCACACACAGGTACACACGGGCGCACGCAGAATGCGAGCTTGAGTCTGTTCCTGGTTTCAGTATCATAGCTAGCGAAATGACCTGGGACTAATATTCATTTCCATACGTGGTCACGTGTTATATTCACATTCCTATTGCCAACAAATATATTCATCCCGGGGACATTATAACTTGGAGTGGGGAAATACATGGGTGAGCTTATAAAGGTATATACAGTCATGAAGAGAATAGATAGGGTGATCGCACATGGTCTTTTATCCAGGATGTGGAACGAAAAACCAGTGATCAGAGGTTTATAGGTGAGACAGGCAAAAACCACAAGAAACCTGAAGGGAAGACTTTACACTCAAAGGGTGCTGGGTATCTGGAACTATTTGTCAGGTGAGTTCGTTCAGACATGTTGAGTCGATGGTGGCATTCCTGCAGCTACAGCTTGAGGAAATAGAGCGACCAACTCGATTGTAGCAATAGGTAGTCAGATTTGGTTATTTCTATTGTGCAATGAAAGTTAGACAGGGACTAATTTTACCACATGGTTCGGCTACACTGACGAGGTAGTTGACACTCTAATGCAGAGTGCGGTGCAACAGCGGGGTTTGCGTGAGTGTGTGTCGCGAAACGATACCACACCATGTATTTTTTGGCCAATATCAGACCTTTGACAAGATCATTCACTTTTGACATTAGATACGTTTTAATTTTCCCACAGAGGTTCCCTGAGTGTCCTGAGTATACCCCGTTTTTTATTTCCCTCCGGAAAAAAAGTGATGGGTCGATGAATTCATACAGGTATTGTCAGCTACATGAACTGAACTGCCAAAGGAAGTATTTGAGGCACAAAATATTACATTTCAGGCAAAAATCATTTAATTTAATAGACATTTGGACAGACACATGGAAAGGTATAAATGGAATCAATAAAGAGAGGTTAGTTCGTTTGAGGTCCTGACTGCGTCCACAATTCGCTGCAAATTCTTCCGGTCATGGATGGAGCTATTCCCGAACGATATATCCTGATGAAATGCATTTGATGGTGCGTGTGTGGAAGTTGGTGAGTGTTGTCGGGGACAAGCCAATCTTCCTAAGCCTTCCAAGGCAGTAGAGGCGCTGTTGTGCTTTCTTGGCCATTGCTTCAATATGAGTGCCCCAGGAGAGGTTGTTGGTAATATTTTCTCTTCGCAATTTGAAGTTTTCAACCGTCTCTCCGTCGGTGCCTTCAATGCAAATTGGGGTATGTCGGCTTCCCGAAGTCGATCATTATGTCCTTTGTCTTGCTGGCATTGAGGTTCTCGATCTCCTTCCTGTACTCCGATTCATCAATATATGGTATCCGGCCCGCAATGGTGGTGTCGTCAGCGAATTTGAACATTGAATTAGATTTTACATGGCTGCACAGTCGTGGTTGTACAAGGAGTAAAGAAGGGGCCGACAACGCATCCTTGCATCCTTGAGGATTATCGTAGAGGACGATCTATCCGCTATCCGCACTGAATGGTGTCTGTTGGTCAGTAAGTCGATGGTCCACTTTCAGAGATGAGTGCTGACACTAAGTTCCGCGAATTTGGTGATAAACGTGGATGGTATAATTGTTTAAAGGGAGAACTGTAATTTATGAATAGGATTCTGGCGCTCTTATCCAGATGGTTCAGTGGTGAGTGTAGGGCTAGTGCGATGGCATCGTCCGTCGGCCTGTGGTGGCGGTGGACGAAATGCAGTGGGGTAAGGCCGCTGGGTAGACTGGATTTAATGCGTTCCATAACCAGCCTCTTAAAACATTTCATGATGGTGAAAGTCAAGGCCACTGGATGGTAATCGTGTAAGCTTGAGGTCTTGCGTTTCTTCGACATTGGAATGATGATGTTCTTATTGAGCATGAGGGTACCAGAGAACCGATTTGGGCGAGATTAGAGATGTCGACAAATAATCTGAGTCGGGAGAGATTAGAAATGTCGACAAATGATCCGCGCAGCTACTAAGGACACGGCCAGGATCTCCGTCCGGGCCTGTTGCATGCCGTGGGTTTACTCACGTGAAGGTTATAGTCACCCTGGGGAGAGTCACACTCGAGTCCGAAGAGGCAGGTGTCACCGCCCTGTTGGCCTTCTGCTCGAAGCGTGCATAGGAAGCATTCCGTTCATCGTGTAGGGTCGCACGATTACCAATGATATTGCATGAACTTACTTTGTATCCAGTTATCTTAATCAGACCTTGCCACATTCTCAGTCCCAGAAATTGTACTGCGACTCAAGTTTGTACCGGTATTGTCTCTTGGCATCCTTGTTGGCTTTGCGGAGACGACAGCGTGGCTTCTTGTACCGCTTGGGATCGTTTGACTTGTGTGCATCGGATCTGGCCTTCACCTGTGAATGTACATCCATGGTTTTCGGTTGGGAAACACTCGTATTGACTTCGGCGGCACAGTCTTCCACTCACTTGTTGATGAAGTTAGTCACGGCAGAGGCGCCCTCATTCAGGTTAGCTGCAGAATCCCTGACAACGGACCAGTCTACTGACTTAAAGCAGTCGCGTAAGATGTCATCCGCGTCCGTTCCCCAGCTTTTTCCAACTCTCTGCATCGGATCCTCCTGCTTCAATTATTGTTTGTTGGCAGGGAGCAGAAGCACAGCTCGGAGGTCAGATTTCCCGAAATCTGTCCGAGGGAACGAGCCTGGACGTGGGAACACACAGAATGCACTGAAGGGACAAAGTGGAACAGTCCAATGCTAAGTAATGTTCCTATCTCCAGTTTGCTCATTGTATTGTTTATTTAGCTGGGTGAGTGGGCGTATGTTCCTGTGTATTTCTTTTCACACACCGTGGGAGATCTTTCATGGCGACCATCAGGAGCACACATCGAGCCAGGAACATCAGCAGACAGAGACGGGAATAAACAGAGACATAGAGACATGAGTACTCACAGAGAGAAGTATGAACATTCACGGAAACAGACAGGGCCCTCCACTAATTCTACGTAGGTTTGCCTTCTCCTGGTTTCCCATTTGCAGGCGCGCTCCCCTATTTCCACATTTACAGTATCCCTCAGCTAATTTCATATTTGTTGTTGATCCACCCGCCACGCTTCAATAACGGTACACCCGCAAATCCCCATTTGTGGTGCCCTCCCCTAATTGAACATTTATTGGTGCTCTCCCATAATCACCATATATAAGGACCTTGCCCAAAATGACAATTTAATGTGATGCCCCACAATTGACCAAGCCTTTAATTTGAGTAGTTGAGTGTATAATCCCAGTACCGTCGATAAAATGCACAGAAAATAGAAAAAAAACAAGTGAGAAGATGTGTGGTCGGTTGGAAGGATGGCGTGTGTTCCACCGCGGAAGGATGATGCAACGAGATGGAATTGGCGCCCAGGTGAAGAAAACAAGCAAACCATACAGAGGGACAACTGGTTGAAACTTGCCTCATTGTCGGCAGTGGCTTCCAAATCAGTAGATACTGGGATCTGAAGGCAGCGCCAAACCCCCCATTCTGACCACAACCGACAGTGAACGGTTAGTTTCGCTAAAGGAAACCAATGAGAAAATGTAAAGTGTGAACAAGTGTCCGTGGTTAAGGATGCAAGAAGAAATATCAAACTCAGGTTCGTGCTACATGTTACAAGCGTGTGAAGATCTCAAGATAGTTTATCGAAATCTCACAAATAGACTGCAGTGAATGGATCTGTAAAATGCACATTTTATATTTTACAACCAGAATGCAGAAACGTACCAGGATATCAACGAAACTTTCAGCCAATTAATTCATCGAAATGAAACTGCTCCCCACAGCTTTGCTACGATGTTAATGCCTTCAGGTGAAGCTGCTACTGCGGTAGCATTCGGCTTGAGTTAAGGGAGAGACCTCCAATGACAATGAAAGATGTGACAACCCAGAGACCCTGAAAAATGCATTTTCCATATATAGATAATAGACAATAGGTGCAGGAGGAGGCCATTCGGCCCTTAGAGCCAGCAGTGCCATTCAATGTGATCATGGCTGATTATTCTCAATCAGTAGCCCGTTCCTGCCTTCTCCCCATACCCCCTGACTCCGCTATCCTTAAGAGCTCTATCCAGCTTTCTCTTGAATGCATTTAGAGAATTGGCGTCCATTGCATTCAGAGGCAGAGAATTCCACAAATTCACAACTCTCTGACTGAAATCGTTTTTCCTCATCTCAGTTCTAAATGGCCTACCCCTTATTCTTAAACTGTGGCCCCTTGTTCTGGACTCCCCCAACATTGGGAACATGTTTCCTGCCTCTAACGTGTCCAACCCCTTAATGATCTTATATGTTTCGATAAGATCTCCTCTCATACTTCTAAATTCCAGTGTATACAAGCCTAGTCGCTCCAGTCTTTCAACATATGATAGTCCCGCCATTCCGGGAATTAACCTAGTAAACGTACGCTGCACGCCCTCAACGTCCAATTCGAGTTTAGTTGTGATTTATTGATTTCTGTCGTTTGAATATAGCACGTCCCTGCTCAACATTTATTATCTTTTCCGCACAATGGAGATAAAGAATGTAGTTACAAGGAACAGGATATGCTGGTTTACATTGAACACACAGCAGGTCACGAGAGATTCGTGGAATCTAGAAACCGAATTAACCATTCCACATGAACGTAAACTTTATGACTGCAGGTCCGTGACCATTGACATACACGGCGGTGGAACAATTGCGGTCTGTCATCTATATCAACGAATTGATTCAGAAGGTGCAAGGAAAGATTACTAACTTTACAAATAAAATTTAAGGCAGGTGGGATGATAGATTGCCAAGATGCATATTAAGAATGACGCTGGGATTTTGATCAGCTGGAAAAGTGGGCGGTGGAGTAGCGTACGGCATTTAGTTTGGATACCTGTGATTTGCTTTATTGATGTAAGTAAGGCCAGGTCCATCCCAGTGATCGGTTCGACGCTGCGGTGTACTGTAGAACAGGTAGATCGAGAAGTGCACGTCACAGATCGCTGGATTTTGAGTCCCCCGGTGGATACGATGGTAGTGAAGTTTCACGATGTCTTTCATTTGTTACGGCATTAAGTGCAGATGTTGGGACGTTATATCACAGTTTACAAGACGTTGGTGAGGCAGCGCCCTTGCCGTCCACTTGATGTCGCCATTATTCTAAAGCTTGAAATTGCAAAATACCCAGGATTTTATTCACCAAATATGGTTCTTTGCTTCATTGGCTCAGAAGCCAAAATCAGGACATCGAACAGCTCGCTTTAATTAATACTAAATGTTATTTTTTTAAATAAAATTATTTTTCAACCAGGCCAGGTGGGTTCTAAATGATGCACCACCGCGAAAACACAATAAGAGGCTGAATGCCTACATATTCTCTGAGACTCTTACAGTCAAACAATGACGATGCTATTTATAGAGTTATAGTCAAACAGCGCGATCAAAGGCCTTTCGGAACCGGTTGTGGAGGCCGAGCAATATGTCCAAATAATTTAGTCCAACTTCCCTACGTTCTCTCCATGGCACACCATTCATTTTTATCCACCTATTTTTTCAAATGTCTCTTGTACATTCTAATCGAAGCACATCTCGTCAGCTTCATCTGGAACCCAGTTCCACCTACCCACAACTTCACGTGTAACCGAGTTGCCTCTCAGTTCTCTTCTGACGCTCTCGCCTCTCTGTAGAAAACCATGTTATCTACCTCTCGACTCCCTACCCTGGAAAAACGACAGCACCGTCTCACTTTCCTATGCCCTAAATAATAATATATACTTCTGTAATGTCACCGGTCAACCATCTAGTCTCCGTGGAAAGCTTTCCAACTTGTCCGGCCGCTCTTTAAGTCTAAAACCCTCCCTTCCAGGCAACAGCATGTGACCCCCCCCCCCCCCCCGACGTTCTCAGTTGAATGTATTCCTTCCAATAGCTCGAAGACCAGAACTGCGCTCAGTGCTCGAAGTTTGGTCTCACGAATGCTACGTATAGTTCAGGTGACCACCAGGAATACTAAGTGCCGTACCCTTTACGTACCGGGGCATTTCATCTCTATCAACGCGTCTTTGATCGCATAACACCCAAATCAAAACGTAAGGTGGCAGTGGATGAATTATACTCGGTCATGAACTACCTTTAATGACTAAACTATGATGCCCTGTTCATTATCTGCGGTGACATCAATCAATCCAACTTCAGGGGTGCAGTGGTATCTAAACTCAGCATGCCTACATGGGCATCCGCTCTCTGGGTTACACCACCATCTATAATGCCTACAGTTCCAGAGCTACAACCTAGCTTTCATTGATAGAATGTACAAGGAAATGTTTATGGACATTGGAAGTGGAATAATGGGGTCCCACAACCCCATGTAGGTCTACAGGACGACGGTGGAGTGAGTCAAAATCTTCAAAATATTGGAAGTGCATATCTCTGAAAATCTTTCCTGGACCCAGCACATTAATGCAATGATAAAGAAAGCTCACCAACGTCTCTACTTTCTGAGCAGATTGAGGAGATTCGGTCTGTCAATACTCTTGGATTTCTACCCTTGTGCAGTGGAGAGCATGTTGCCCGGTTGCATCATGGTCTGGTTCGATAACTTGAAGGCCCAAGAGCGAGGAAGACTGCAAAAAGTAAGTTCTACCCAGTAGGTACATCAAGGGTACTGAGCTCCCAATCATCGAGGGATCTACAGAAGTTGCTGCCTCAACAGGGCAGCCAGCTTCATCAGTGACACATGCGACACAATCATTTCACTCCTGCCATCGGAATGAAAACATAGTAGCCTGAAAAGTCCAGGTTCATCACCAGCTTCTTCCCTACAACCACGAGGCCATTAAACACTACAACCTCCAAACCACATGGAATTGGGAAATTGTTTCTTTTTGCACCATTGGTTGTTTCTTGTTTGTTTCTAGATTATTTTTAGTTTTTTTAGATTTTTTAGATTTAGAGATATATTTCTTAATATATTGGTTTTTTTAGCACTGTGTTTGCATATTCTTTAGTGATGCTGCAATTAAGACTTTCATTTTTTATTTAAGACATGTGACAATAAAACATCCCTGGCACTTGACTCTTGATCCCTCCGATTTGCCATCTAACGAGAACTAACGATGTTGCTCCTGTCGAGTTACAGACAGGGATTTCAGAACGTGGGGTCAATAGAAGTGTAAGACAGCAGTTTGATTTATTCACAAAATGCTGGAGTAACTCAGCAGGTCAGGCAGCATCTCGGGATAGAAGGAATGGGTGACGTTTCGGGTCGAGACCCTTCTTCAGACAGCAGTGGTCAGTGCACAAAGAAATCTACTTCAGATTTGTCTTGAGAAGATGGACAGGAACATTATTTGAGCATAGGAATAAAGCGGTCCTTCTGCAATTGGCTCGGGCCCTGGTGCATTCACTGCAAAATCTTTCATCCTTATTAAGCTTGTGTTTCAAGCTATGAATACGCTGCTCTGCTATGCAACGGTTGTTAGGCATGCTGGTATTCTCCTGCTTTAAATGTGAGTTTAGACAATTATGTCCATCTGTCATCCGTGTCGGACGATTCGTAATATCCATGAACCTTACCCCTTCTTTCAACATTTCTTCCTTTTCCTTGCTAGATTCTTCATTCAAGTCATAACAGTATTGTGTGACTAGAAGTTAGACAATAGACAATGGACAATACGTGCAGGAGTAGGCCATTGGGCCCTTCGAGCCAGCACCGCCATTCAATGTGATCATGGCTGAACATTCTCAATCAATACCTCGTTCCTGCCTTCTCCCCATACCCCCTGACTCCGCTATCCTTAAGAGCTCCATCTAGCTCTGTCTTGAATGCATTCAGAGAATTGGCATTCACTGCCTTCTGAGGCAGAAAATTCCACAGATTCACAACTCTTTGACTGAAAAGGTTTTTCCTCATCTCCGTTTTAAATGGCCTATCCCACCGTATCCCGAAGGCGTTGCAGGGCGGCCGATGGTTGTTCCGCCTGACCCTGGGCTGATGGAATGAACTCACCGGGCAATGTCAGCGGGACCCCATACACCAATTCAGCCGAGGAGCTGGCCAAGTCCTCCTTGGGCGCAGTGCGGACGCCCAGCAACACCCACGGCAAAGCGTCGACCCAGTCCGGGCCAACAAGCCGGGCCCTCAGGGCAGCCTTGAGCTGGCGGTGGAAACGCTCCACCAGGCCGTTCGCCTGCGGATTGTACGCACTGGTTCGGTATATGTTAACCCCCAGTAGGTGATCCATGGCTGACAATAGTGCGGAGGTGAATTGCGGCCCCCGGTTGGACGTGATGTCGAGCGGCACCCAAATCTGGTAATCCAGTGTGCCGCCAACGCACGGGCATAAGTAGAGGCAGAAGTGTCCGGTAGTGGAACCGCTTCTGGCCACCGTGTGAAACGGTCAACCACAGTCAGAAGGTGGGTGAATCCCCGAGAAGGCGGCAGCGGCCCCACGATGTCCCCATGGATGTGGTCGAACCGTTGTCAAGCGACGATGAACTCCTGGAGCGGCGCTCGCACATGCCGCTGTACTTTGGCAGTTTGGCACGGGATGCAGGTGCGCGCCCAATGTCCAACCTGTTTACGCAACCCGTGCCACACGAAACGGGATGCCACGAGGGTCGTCGTCGCCCGAATGGAAGGGTGGGCCAGTCCGTGCAGCACCTCGAACACCCGGCGCCGCCAGGCAATGGGAACGATGGGGCGTGGCTGCCCTGTGGATACATCGCACAGTAGCGTTGCGCCTCCAGCGCCACAGGGAACGTCCTCCACCCGCAGGCCCGAAATTGCGGTACGAAAGGCGGACATCTCATCGTCCGTCAACTGGGCCGCCGCCAGGGCGGTGTGGTCGTTGCCATCGGCCATTGCAGGACGCGTGGACCGCAGGTCGAGACAAGGCGTCGGCCACTCTGTTTTCTTTGCCCCCGATGAAACGGATGGAGGTAGTGAACTCCGAGACTAAAGCCACCTGCCGCTGCTGGCGAGCTGACCACGGGTCGTACACCTTGGCGAACGCAAAGGTGAGGGGCTTGTGGTCAGTGTACGCGGTGAAGGCACGCCCCTCGAGGAAATAGCGGAAGTGGCGGACGGCAAGGCAAAGGGCAAGGAGCTCGCGGTCAAAGGCACTGTAGTTCCGCTGTGCACTGCTGAGGTGCCTGCTGAAGAAAGCGAGAGGCTTCCAACACCCATCAATCTGCTGTTCTAGCACCGCCCCAACCGCCACATCCGAAGCGTCGAACGTCAGGCTGGTTGGTGCATCCGTGCGTGGGTGCACGAGCATCGTTTCCGTATCCAGGGCTTCCTTGGCCTGTTGGAACGCCGCCACCGCATCGTCAGTCCATTCGACCTCCTTGCGCTTACCCGCCATGAGGTGAAACAACGGGCAGACGGCACAAATCGTCGGTAAAAGGCCACTGTAAAGAGACGTCCTTTGCACACAGAGTCTTTTACTGGATATTGTTTATTAATTTCACTACACACATGTTGTGCCCTAGCTGTCCGTGGTCATCACTGGAACTAGAGAGCGAGCTGGAGGTGGGGAAGCTACAATTATACAAGAGACAATGGGGAGTGGTTAGTAGTGGTGAGGTCACTATGTTAAAGGAACATGCACTGATCTACATCCTTCCTCTTGGAAACAAAAGTGACCACGGCTCATGCGCTAGGCTCAAACTACAAGCAGGGAGCAGATAGAATGCAGCACAACACAGACTACTCGTACACACCGTACCGGACAGGCGGCCTGACCACTCTCCCAGAGCGGGTGCGCAACGCACCATCCCCTCCGGTCGAAGGAACAGCATGGACGGGTGCGGGTACAGAGGCTGGGGAACCAGGGGAAGGAGGAGGACTGGGAAGCGATACACGCGCAGGCGAGGGTGGGGAAGGGGGCTGGGGCGACTGCGGATGTACCGGAGCAGGAGGCACATCAGGCACCGGGGACTGGACGGGAGGTGAATACGGGACCGCGGGAGGCGGTGCAGGCTCGTTTACCAGCATCAGGTGCTGGCGGGTACGACGATACACGGTGCCCTCGTAGTTGACCAGGTACGACCGTGGAGAGTCAGCATTGCCGACGACCACGGCCAGCCGGTGGTGACCGGAGGTGGACTGCATCCGGACAACCTGGCCAGCGAACAGAGGTGGAAGGGGACGGGACGATTTGTCAAAGGAGCGCTTCTGAATGAGCTGCTTTTCAGTGAAGCGCTCCCTGACAGCGGCAGGGCTCCGAGCCGTGGGTTGCAGGGATTGCTGGGAGACGGGGATAGGGGGTCTAGTGGTGCGGGACATGAGGCGCTGGGCAGGGGAACCGAGCGCGGGGTCCCGGGAGATGTTGCGGAGGTTGAGGAGGGCAAGGTACAAGTCCGAACTGTCAAGCCGGCAACGTTCCATCAGTTCCTTAGCGCTGCGGACAGCGCGCTCTGCAAGTCCATTGCTTTGCGGGTACTCGGGGCTGCTGGTGATGTGGCGAAAGTTCCACCGGGTGGCGAAAGCAGCAAACTCCGCGCTGGTAAACTGGCTGCCGTTGTCGGACTGGAGGGATGCCGGGGAACCAAAGGTAGAGAAGTGGCGGCGAAGCTTCCCGATGACGGCAGCAGACGTGAGGGACGGCAGCAGGTCCACCTCGAACCAGCTGGAGTAGGAGTCCACCAGGACCAGGTAGTGTTTGCCACGCCACTCGAAAATATCAGCGGCAACAGCCATCCACGGCAACTCGGGAGCCGGCTGCTGCAGGAGAGGCTGGCGCTGCTGATGAGGTAATAGGCTGTTGCAGGCAGCGCAGGCGGAGACCCTGTCCCGGATGTCCTTGACCATGCCAGGCCAGTAAAACTGTGCTTGGGCCTGGGATAACGTGGCCTCCACCCCTGGGTGTCCGTTGTGGGCAGTCTGGAAGTAGTGATCTCGCAGCGCAGCCGGCACCACAACCTTGTGACCCTTCACCACCACGCCCGCGTGCAGCACCAGTTCATCCCGAACCAGGAAGTAGGGCACGGCACCAGCCGGCAGGGAAGACCGTCGTTCAGGCCAGCCACGGCGGATGACGCCCTCAAGCTGTTGAAGGTTCGGATCAGCGGCAGTGTGTGTGACCAGTGACTGCATCTGCCAAGATGGAACGATGTTGACGTTCAACACCATCAGGTCAGCCGATTCGTACGGATGGCGGGAAGTGGAAGGTAGTGGGGCTGGGGCGCCGGCCGAGATACTGAGCCAACAGCAGAGGCCATGCGTGCGGCATGTATGGCGTCCGTTAGCGACAGGTCAGGCTTCATCAGGAGCTCATCCCGCAGCTTAGAGTTTAGGAGACCGTTGACCAGGACGTCCCTGATCATCTCGTCGGGTGTAATCGTTTGAAGGCGGCACCGCCGAGCCATATGTCTTAAGGATGCAATGAAGGCGTCAACGTGCTCCCCTGGAGTCTGACGCCGCGAGAAAAAGTTGAAACGTTCGATAATGTTATTGGTGGGTATATCGCACAGGGCAGTGAACTTAGCCATGAGACATACCGGGTCGTTGCGGTCCTCCGGAGGGACGAATTCGAACGACGCATAGCGTTCCATTGCCTCCGGACCAGCCAGGTTGAGGAGCAGGTGAGCTTTTATCGCAGCAGTTGCATCAGGATGGGCAATCGCTATAAAGTGCTCGTAGTCCCGCTGGAAGACAGTCCAGCGGTGCACTATGTCCTCATCAAAAACAAGCGTGTCCGGACGACGACACGAGGGAGCCATGGCAAAGTGGAAGGATGGGACACAACTGGGACGAACAAATGCTAAAAATAAAAACCCGATAAACAGGAGACGCAAGTCTACCGCTCTGACACCATGTAAAGAGACGTCCTTTGCACACAGAGTCTTTTACTGGATATTGTTTATTAATTTCACTACACACATGTTGTGCCCTAGCTGTCCGTGGTCATCACTGGAACTAGAGAGCGAGCTGGAGGTGGGGAAGCTACAATTATACAAGAGACAATGGGGAGTGGTTAGTAGTGGTGAGGTCACTATGTTAAAGGAACATGCACTGATCTACAGCCACCATCCCCACGATCTCCTGGAGGCCCCTCACGGTGGTGGGGCGTGGAAACTGGCGCACCGCGTCCACCTTGTCCGGGAGCGGCAGCGCCCCGTGCGGGGTCACGTGGTGGCCCATGAATTTGATGGACGACAACCCGAAACGGCATTTGGCGATGTTGATGGCCAGCCCATGATCGCTGATGCGCTGGCATAGCTGGCGGAGATAGGCAGCATGCTCCTGTCTCGAGTGGCTCGCCACCAAAATGTCATCGAGGTGCACGAACACAAAGTCCAGGCCACGGCACACACAGTCCATAAGCCGCTGAAAACCTTGCACAGCGTTCTTAAGTCCAAACGGCATACGGAGGAATTCGAAAAGGCCAAATGTTGTCACAATGGCCGTCTTGGGGACGTCGTCTGGGTGGACGGGAATCTGATTGTAGCCACGCACTAGATCGACCTTTGAAAATAACGTGGCCTCAGCCAGGTGAGCATTAAAGTCCTGAATGTGGGGGACCGGATACCTTTCAGCGATGGTAACATCGTTAAGGCGACGGAAGTCACCGCAAGGGCGCCAGTCACCGTCTGCCTTGGGGACCATATGGAGCGGGGACGACCACGGGCTGTCTGAGCGGCGCACAATACCCAGGGACTCCATAAGGCGGAACTCCTCCAGAGCGAGACGGAGCTTGTCCGGTGGAAGACGCCGCGTCCGGGCTTGCAAGGGCAGGCCAGTGGTGGGAATGTGATGCTCCACCCCGTGCTTCGGGGCGGAGGAATGGAACTGGGGGTCTAGGATTTCGGGGAACTCGGCCAGAATTCGCGAGAACGTAGCGTCCACGGACGACAGGGGCCCATCAGGCAGCACGACCGGGTCGCCCATGCGGAGGGAAACAGGCTGCAAAGTGACAGAGTGCACTAAACGCTGCCGCTTCACGTCCTCGAGCCGGGAATGTGCCCGTAGAAAGTCCGCAGCCAGCAACGGCTGGGACACATCCGCGATGACGAATGGCCATGAGAAGCAGCCCTCTCCGAAGTTGAGGGAGAGCGTGCGCACCCCCATACGTGCGTATTGGAGTCCCGTTTGCCGCAGCGAGGAGGGGGCCGCGTTTACCACTGCGGAGTTCAGCATTCGAAGGGAGAAGGACGCTCACCTTAGCCCGTGTGTCCACAAGGAAACGAGCCCCGGTGCGGCGATCCCACGCAAAACACGTGGTGTATCTGGCCGGCCGCCGAAGCAATCACTGACGGCCGGCCCCTATGTTTCACGGGAACGAACAGGGCTGCCGGAATTGACGGGCAGAAGGCCCCCAGCGCCGTTGAAAGTAGCACCAGCCCCCACCGCTGGCGTCTGTGGAAACGGGCGGCTGTGCGGGCCGATCCGACCACCAGCGACCTCCGGTGGCGTGCGGAGGAACTACCGGCAGGCTGCACGGGAAATACGTGCTGCCGGCCGGGTGTACTGGCGCAGCCGGGTCCCGTCACGAAGGACGTCGAGGAGCGGTGGAGATGCGGGCAATCGAGGCCCCTACCTGCGGATCGTCGTCGGTCGTCTGAGGGATTTCCAGCGCGTCGAGGGCCAGCTGACGAGCCATCCACAGATCATCTGTGAACGGGTCGTTGATGAGCTGCTGGCGGAGATCGGACGGCAGCTGCAGCAGGTAAGAATGTTTAAATAAAAAGCAGGGCTCGTGGTCGCCCAGCAGCGCTAACGTGTCGCCCAGTGGTACCGACGGGCGGCATCCGGAGGATCTGGGTCGCCCGCTCGGCCTCGCTGAGGCTAAACTGCCGCAGAAGAAAGGCCTTGAGGCCCTCATACTTATCACCCGCCGGGGGGGGGGGGGGTGTGGGGGGCGCGGAGGAAAGGTCGGGCCCGTCGCGCGGTGGCCTGGTCGAGGGCGCCGACAACATTAAAGTATTTGGTGGTGTCTGCAGTTACGCCCCGCAGGGCGAACTGCGCCTCGGCCTTGTCAAACCAGAAGTCAGGGTCATCGGTCCACAGGGGAGGCAGCTTCAAGGCCACGGCGTGGAGAGCAGTGCGGTCGGCAGTGTCCATGGTGTGGGGTCCGGCAGGGTCCAGAGGCGGCTGACCCGCAGGCCCGGGTAGTGCGGGTGGAGGAGCGGTCGTGTCCATCGCGACTTGCGAGGAAATGTCGAGGGTCACCGGTGTAGTGGGTCTGGACGCAGCAGGAATCAGGCAAGACGCCAGGTAAGGATTAACAGTAACTTTAATATAGCATCAGCACATCCACTCTCTTTAGTCACTCGCACGAGAGTAAACTCTAGCCCCTTCAGGCAAACCCCGTAGCTCCAGACCCCTCCCCAGCCCTGTACACTCAGTGCCGAGGGAGATGACCCAGGGAGTGGCCTAATCCCCGGGCACCGCCACACCGTATCACTAGCTTTAACCAATGGTCTGCAGATTGTTTGCTTCGGCCTAACAACCTGTGGGCCCCATTCATGCCAGGGTTCAGTCACGGATGGTTCCCGGCCAACTGGCAATTGGCTTTGAGCAGCTCTTTGTCCTCGATAAGAACTCATCCTACCAAATACTATCGAGCTGCTTCTTGATCTTGGAGCGCCAAGTACATTGAGTTTTCTCTTGGCTGCTGCCATTTTAGACTACAATTACAAACGTTATTTCTCTCTTTTCAATTGATCTCTCCTCCTCGTAATATAATGGTTTTCTCTTCCATTCTTCTTCGTCTTTCCTCCGTGCTTCTTTCTCGGCCTTCTAGCTCCTCAATCCCGTGCTTCTGTACCATGAACCCAACTTGCCCTGCAAGAACAGCCAGTCCAACTCCGCCTCCTTACGAACAGCATGCATCGAAGATGCACGAGATTTGATGCTCAATTTAAAAATCGAAATATTTGAAGCACTATCTCCAGATCGGATAGAGTCTGCGTCATCGCCACCCTGGCATAAGGTGCCCTCAATATAGGACGGTGCGGCATCATGACCTACTCGGCTTGGACACTCAACAACATCTTGGTTAAATCCATCGAGAGATTCAACCACATGCTGCATCCATTTCTCCTGCTTATCCCATTCTTTTGGTGCTAATAGTAGCTGTTCGTCCTTAAGGTGGTGAAGATGGTTCAGATTGAATCACACCTCAGCCTCCTATCCGGACTTTATTAGCTCTGATGTTTTCCATGGTCTTCTCAACCATTTTATATTTACGTCTCTTCAGCTTATCATTGCATATAAAAGCTATGTCTTTACCTTTCTGAGTAAGTTTGATTGCCCCTTTTCCACTTTAGGCTGTCGCTACCTTGTGACCGAACATCAGATTTAACCTCAGACATTCTGAGCTACTTGAAAAAGACCCGATGTCCTTTACCTGGCTTAGAAATTTCCAACAAGACTTGGTAATCAGGGACTCCCAAGGTCGTTGCTATGCTGGTCGCATTCCATGCACTCGATGACTCGAAAATAGCTTTCGTTATCACTTGCTGCAGAAAAAAAACAATTTAAAGCAGACAGCGATTTCCTCACTGTTTTCGCCAGTCTCTATCCAAGAGATAATAGTCTTCAAATAACTCTAAGAGACAGATACAACACTGCGTCCTCCGCGAAATGCTTGTTCAATTCTGCGGTTGAAAGATTTGGGCATAAATCTCCCCGCGGCTCAGTAAACTTCCGTTGTCTACGTCACTTGCGAAGACAAGCTTTCTGAACTTCCTGAAGAGTAAATTCCAATAAATCGTTCCAGTTTGGGCGAATTTTTACGATGAATCACTCCAGTTCAGTTAAGATCTCACACTTCATCGCTTGCGAAGGCAAGTTCTGGCTGAACATTCCCGAGGAGTAAATTCAAGCTGATCGCTCCAGCTTAGAATGAAATTTTACGACATAGCGGCCAGCTTCTCGTCTATCAAATTAGCTCATAAGCTGCCGCTTGCACAGATCGGGTGAAACGATCTTAATGATGCGAAGGATAACAATAACAAAACAATCTGGAGGATTGAATTAGTCAGACGTTTTTATTTGAAGTCACAATATAACATATTGACATATCTGTAGTCATCGACTGGTTATTAGACAATAGACAATAGACAATAGGTGCAGGAGTAGGCCATTCAGCCCTTCGAGCCAGCACCGCCATTCAATGCGATCATGGCTGATCACTATCAATCAGTACCCCGTTCCTGCCTTCTCCCCATACCCCCTCACTCCGCTATCCTTAAGAGCTCTATCCAGCTCTCTCTTGAAAGCATCCAACGAACTGGCCTCCACTGCCTTCTGAGGCAGAGAATTCCACACCTTCACCACCCTCTGACTGAAAAAGTTCTTCCTCATCTCCGTTCTAAATGGCCTACCCCTTATTCTCAAACTGTGGCCCCTTGTTCTGGACTCCCCCAACATTGGGAACATGTTATCTGCCTCTAATGTGTCCAATCCCCTAATTATCTTATATGTTTCAATAAGATCCCCCCTCATCCTTCTAAATTCCAGTGTATACAAGCCCAATCGCTCCAGCCTTTCAACATACGACAGTCCCGCCATTCCGGGAATTAATCTAGTGAACCTACGCTGCACGCCCTCCATAGCAAGAATATCCTTCCTCAAATTTGGAGACCAAAACTGCACACAGTACTCCAGGTGCGGTCTCACCAGGGCCCGGTACAACTGTAGAAGGACCTCTTTGCTCCTATACTCAACTCCTCTTGTTACGAAGGCCAACATTCCATTGGCTTTCTTCACTGCCTGCTGAACCTGCATGCTTCCTTTCATTGACTGATGCACTAGGACACCCAGATCTCGTTGAACTCCCCCTCCTCCTAACTTGACACCATTCAGATAATAATCTGCCTTTCTATTCTTACTTCCAAAGTGAATAACCTCACACTTATCTACATTAAACTGCATCTGCCATGTATCCGCCCACTCACACAACCTGTCCAGGTCACCCTGCAGCCTTATTGCATCTTCCTCACAATTCACACTACCCACCAACTTAGTATCATCTGCAAATTTGCTAATGGTACTTTTAATCCCTTCGTCTAAGTCATTAATGTATATCGTAAATAGCTGGGGTCCCAGCACCGAACCTTGCGGTACCCCACTGGTCACTGCCTGCCATTCCGAAAGGGACCCATTTATCCCCACTCTTTGCTTTCTGTCTGTTAACCAATTTTCTATCCATGTCAGTACCCTACCCCCAATACCATGTGCCCTAATTTTGCCCACTAATCTCCTATGTGGGACCTTGTCGAAGGCTTTCTGAAAGTCGAGGTACACCACATCCAATGACTCTCCCTTGTCAATTTTCCTAGTTACATCCTCAAAAAATTCCAGTAGATTTGTCAAGCATGATTTCCCCTTCGTAAATCCATGCTGACTCGGAACGATCCCGTTACTGCTATCCAAATGCTCAGCAATTTCGTCTTTTATAATTGACTCCAGCATTTTCCCCACCACTGATGTCAGACTAACTGGTCTATAATTACCCGTTTTCTCTCTCCTTCCTTTCTTAAAAAGTGGGATAACATTTGCTATTCTCCAATCCACAGGAACTGATCCTGAATCTATAGAACATTGAAAAATGATCTCCAATGCTTCCACTATTTCTAGAGCCACCTCCTTAAGTACTCTGGGATGCAGACCATCAGGCCCTGGGGATTTATCAGCCTTCAGTCCCATCAGTCTACCCAAAACCATTTCCTGCCTAATGTGGATTTCCTTCAGTTCCTCCATCACCCTAGGTTCTCCAGCCCCTAGAACATTTGGGAGATTGTGTGTATCTTCCTCAGTGAAGACAGATCCAAAGTAACGGTTTAACTCGTCTGCCATTTCTTTGTTCCCCATAATAAATTCCCCTGCTTCTGTCTTCAAGGGACCCACATTTGCCTTGACTATTTTTTTCCTCTTCACGTACCTAAAAAAACTTTTGCTATCCTCCTTTATATTATTGGCTAGTTTACCCTCGTACCTCATCTTTTCTCCTCGTATTGCCTTTTTAGTTAACTTTTGTTGCTCTTTAAAAGAGTCCCAATCCTCTGTCTTCCCACTCTTCTTTGCTATGTAAGAGTTCCTCTCCTTAATTTTTATGCTGTCCCTGACTTCCCTTGTCAGCCACAGGTGTCTCTTACTCCCCTTAGAGTCTTTCCACCTCTTTGGAATAAATTGATCCTGCAACCTCTGCATTATTCCCAGGAATACCTGCCATTGCTGTTCTACCGTCTTCCCTGCTAGGGCCTCCTTCAAATCAATTTTGGCCAGCTCCCGCCTCATGCCTCTGTAATCCCCTTTGCTATACTGTAATACCGACACTTCCGATTTTCCCTTCTGCCTTTCCATTTGCAGAGTAAAACTTATCATGTTGTGATCACTGCCTCCTAATGGCTCTTTTACCTCTAGTCCCCTTATCAGATCAGGATCATTACACAACACTAAATCCAGAATTGCCTTCTCCCTGGTAGGCTCCAGTACAAGCTGTTCTAAGAATCCATCTCGAAGGCACTCTACAAACTCTCTTTCCTGGGGTCCATTTCCAACCTGATTTTCCCAGTCTACCTGCATGTTGAAATCTCCCATAACCACCGTAGCATTACATTTTTGACACGCCAATTTTATCTCCTGATTTAACTTGCACCCTAAGTCGAGGCTACTGTTTGGGGGCCTATAGATAACTCCCATTAGGGTCTTTTTACCCTTACAATTTCTCATTTCTATCCATACTGATTCAACATCTCCTGATTCTATGTCACCCCTTGCAAGGGAATGAATATCATTCCTTACCATCAGAGCAACCCCACCCCCTCTGCCCACCTGTCTGTCTTTTCTATACGTTGTGTACCCCTGAATATTCAGTTCCCAGCCCTGGTCCTCTTGTAGCCATGTCTCAGTGATCCCTACAACATCATACTTGCCCATGACTAACTGAGCCTCAAGCTCATCCACTTTATTTTTTATACAACACTTTAACTTCTGTATTTACCTCCCCTCTCACATCGTTCACAATTGGCCCTGCCCTTAATTTCTTTTCCGCTCTAGAACTTCTGTTCCCATTCTTCCGAGAGTCTTTTGCAATATCTCCTGTATTCCCTTTTACCTCATCTTCATATTCACAATTTGTTAACCCCTCCCCCCCACTACTTAGTTTAAAGCCACAGGTGTCACACTAGCAAACCTGCCTGCCAGAATGTTTGTCCCCCTGCTGTTAAGATGCAACCCGTCCCTTTTGTACAAGTCACTCCTAGCCCAGAAGAGATCCCAGTGGTCCAGAAATCTAAATCCCTGCTCTCTGCACCAGTCCCTCAGCCATAAATTCATACCCTCTATCTCTCTGTTCCTGGCCTCACCAGCACGAGGTACCGGTAGCAGTCCAGAGATAACTACCTTCGACGTCCTACTTCTCAGCGTTTTTCCCAACTCTCTAAACTCCCGCTGTAGCACCTCCTTCCTCTTCCGCCCGACGTCATTCGTGCCCACGTGCACAACGACTTCAGGTTGATCGCCTTCCCTCGCTAGGATTTTCTGAAGCCGGTCTGTGATGTGTTGAACCCTGGCACCAGGGTGGCAACAGACCATCCTCAAGTCCCTCCTGCTGCCACAGAATCTTCTATCCGTCCCTCGGACTATGGAGTCACCGACCACTACGGCTCTTCCAGACTTCGGTCTCCCCTGTCGTGTATCCTTGCCAACAGGTGCGCCACTCGGACTGGAAACGTCTTCTGCCCCGACAGTTCCCAAGAGGGTATACCTATTTGCAATAGGCACAGCCACTGGGGTCTCCTGTAGTCCACGTCCACTCCCCCCGGAAACAGTCTCCCACCTTCGCTCGACCTGGACCCTTGGCGTGACAGCCTCACAATAGGTCCTGTCGAGGAAACTCTCGCATTCCCGGATGGCCCTGAGGTCATCCAACTGCCTCTCCAACTCCACCACACGTCCCTTCAGGAGCTGCACCTGGACACAGTTCTTGCAGGTGTAGCTCCCAGAAGCTCCCGCGACGTCCCTGTCTTCCCACATCCTGCAGGAAACACACCGCACCAACTTTTCCGCCATCACCTTGTGCCTATAACCAGCTCTGGCTTAAAACAATGGTATCCTCCTCACCTCAGCCTCCTCACCTCAGCCTCCTCACCGAAGACTCGCAGCCAACGGGCGTCCTTGCTCTGCTCCCGGACTTTTCAAATTGACTACTACTTCCTTTTGGCGCTCTTTTTAAACTGCCTGTTGAACTGTGATTAGCACTTACTTTACTGCTCAGCCAACGGGCGTCCTTGCTCTGCTCCCGGACTTTTCAAATTGACTACTACTTCCTTTTGGCGCTCTTTTTAAACTGCCTGTTGAACTGTGATTAGCACTTACTTTACTGCTCAGCCAACGGGCGTCCTTGCTCTGCTCCCGGACTTTTCAAATTGACTACTACTTCCTTTTGGCGCTCTTTTTAAACTGCCTGTTGAACTGTGATTAGCACTTACTTTACTGCTCAGCCAACGGGCGTCCTTGCGCTTGATTCGCTTGGTAAAATTCCATATCTTACCACAATCCCTGCAATTGATACGAACTGCCAGATCAGTCTTCAGCGGAGGCCTCTAATAATCTTCTACGCAGTAAGATCCACAATCGTGGTTACATCTCGGCTGCTGAACGTTTTGCCTGAACCTTTGTCAGCACCATCTCGGTTACAAATCCCCAACACGTCCCAACTGCCCTTACTCGAGCTCCGCCCAGCCCATGGGTAAGCATAGCATTAAACCTATAGTGTCCAAACTACAGGATACGAGATAATGAGAATAATATGCAAAAATAACTGATAAACGCCAAATGACCTCTACACAATCATCACTACAACACATTATGCCACACCATCAGTACAACCCCAGGGCATGTCACTTCATCGGTACTACCCAGCAGGTTTACAATCCACCAGTATTACCCTAGAATGTTTCACTCCACAGTACTACCCCACAGTGTGTCACTCAATCAGTATTATCCGACAGTATGCCATAAAGTCAATATTGCTACATCGTGTGTCACTTCATCAGTACTACCTCAAAGTGTGTCACTCCACCAGCGTCACCCACATTGTGTCACTCCATCTGTAGTATCACATAGTCTCTTACTCCCCACACTGTGCCACTACATCATTACCTCCCCACAGTGCGTCACTCCATCAGTAATATCACTAAGGTTATCATTCCATCAGTACTACGCCAACGTGTGTCACTCTATCAGTACGATCCATTGTTTATCTCTTCATCAGTACAACCACACTGTGTGTCACACCATCTGTAGTACCCCACAGTGTCACTCCATCAGTATTCCCCCACAGTGTGTCACTCCATTAGAACTACCCGATATTTATCATTCAATCGGGATTATCCCAGTGCGGCCACAAATTGTGTCACTCTATCAGAATTACCCGATAGTGTCCCTGTATGAGTACTAGTCCACAGTTTGTCATCACAATAGCTCTACCGCACAGTGTGTCACTCAATCAGTACTACCACACAGTGTGTCACTATATCAGTACAACTCCATAGTGTTACACTCCATCAGTACTGCCCCACATCATGTCACTCCATTAGTACAACCCCAGAACGCGTCACTCTTTCAGTGCTCCCCGCAGTATGTCATCCACTCAGCATTCCCCAAAGTATTTCACTCCATCAGAGCTACCTCAAATGTGTCACTCCATCCGGACTACCCCGCGTTGTGCTAGCCCATCGCTGTGACTCCATAGTGTGGAAATCCATTAGTATTACACCACAGTTTGTCATCGCAACAGTACTACCACACAGTGTGTCTATCCATCAGTACGACAAGCCCACTGGGTCACTCCAACCGAATGTGTTATTACATCAGTAATACCCACAGTGTCATGCCATCAATACTACTCCACAGTATGTCATTACATCAGTGCCACCCCACAGTGTTTCACTCCATCAGAACAACACTGGGGCATGTCAGTCCATCAGTACTACGCTGCAGTATGTCATTCCATCAGTGGTACCCCACAGTGTTGTACTCTATCATTACTGCCTTATGCTTGTTGCTCCATCCGTATTAACCCTGACTGTGTCAATCCATTAGTACTACTCCACAGTGTCATTCCTTCACTACTACCTCTGAGTGTTTCACTCAATCAGTACGACATTAGATTATGTCATTACATTAGTACGACCGCACACCTTCAGTACTACACGAGAATGTGTCATTTCACCGGTACGATACCGCAGTGTGCGTCTTAATCATTACTTTCGCATGGGGTGTCATTACATCAGGACCACCAACACATTGTGTCACTCCATCAGTACTACCCCACAGTCTGTAACTCAATCAATACAACCCCATAATGTGTCTCTCCATCAGTACCCCATACAATCACCAAACCCATCAGTACGACCCCACAGTGTCTCTCTCCATCGGTACATCCCCACAGACTGTGACACAATCAGTACTACCCACTGTTAGTCACTCCATTTCTACAAACCCCCAGTGTGTCACTTCATCAGTAGTACCCCACGGTGTATGACTCCATCGTGTGTCACTCAATCAGTACAACCACAGTCTCATTCAATTAGTGTTACCCAACAGTGTATCCCTCCGTCAGTACTACCCCACCGTCAGTCCATTCTATTCCACATGTGCATCCCGACAGTGCCACCCCACAGTGTGTCACTACATCAGTACTAGCCCACTGTGCGCCATTCTATCCATACTACCCCCAGTGTGTGATTCAATCAACACTACACAGAAGTGTGTCACTCCATCAGTACAAACCTGCAGTTTGACAGTCCATCAATACTACCCAACGTTTGTCATTCCATCAGTACTGCCCAACAGCGTGTCACTCCATCAGCCCAACCCCACAGTATGTAATTGCATCAGTACCACGATACAGTTTGTCACTCCATCAGTACTACCTCACAGAGTGTGATTACATCAGTACTACCCCAGAGTGTCACTCCATCTATACTAGCCTACAGTGTGCAAATTCCTCAGTACTACCTCACAAGGTATCACTCCATTAGTACCACCGCACACTGTTTCATCCATCAATACTCACCCACAGTGTGTCATTACAACAGAACCACCTCACACTTTGTCAACAGATCAGTTCTATCCCACTGTGTGTCGCTCCATCGGTACTACTCCACAGTTTGTCATAACAAAAGTACTACTCCTTATTTTGTCACTCCATCAGTATTAGCCGCAGCGTGTCACTACGTCAGTAGAGCCTCAAGTTGTATCACTCCATCAGAACTACTGCAAAGTGTGTCACTCCATCTGTACCAACCCACAGTGTGTTAGTCCACCAACACTACCACAACTGATGTCACTCCATCAGTACTGCTGCAACGTGTGTCACTCCATCTGTACCAACCCACGGTGTGTCACTCCATCAGTACCACTGCAGTGTGCCACTCCATCAGTACTGCCACACAGCGTGTCACATCTTCGTTAAAACCCATGTATGCCATTACATCATTCCTAACCCATAGTGTGTCACTCCATCAGCACAAGGTCACATTGTGTTATTCCGTCAGCACAGCCCCACAGATTGCCATTCCATCATTACTACCCCACAGCGTACCACTCCATCAGTACGACTCCACACCGTGTCACTCCATCAGCACTTCACAGTGTGTCACTTCATCACTACTCCCCACACTGTGTCCGTTCCTCTGCACTACCTCACAGTGCGTCATTGCACCAGTACGTGTGGCACTCCATCAGTACTCCACACAGTTTCTCATAAGAACAGTACTACTCCACATTGCGTCACTCCAATAGCACTACCCCAGATTGTCACAGAATCAGTAGTAGCCCACAGTCTGTCACTGCATCAGTACTGCCCCACAGTATGCCACTCCATCAGTACTACGCCACAGCGTGTTATCCTATCAGGATAATTCCACTGTGTGCCACTCCACATTTCTACCTAACAGAGACTCACGTACTCACACTTGCTCACACACACACCCGTAAACTCACGAAAGGTCACACAGGCTTCCAGATCTACAGATACTTTATATACGTTTGCACATTCCAACACACTGATCTCACACAAATACTCTCGCACGCTCACTCATACCAATTCAGACTTACACACCACTGGCACTCCCAAATACTCTCGCGCACGCTCACACGCTGACATTCTTGCACACTCACGCTTATCGTATCTACACCCAAGCTGTTACACAATCGTAAACACACATATTCACACACAAACACAGTCAAACACGCACACACATACCCGCGCACGAAGCCACGCACGATCTCTTACATACAATCACAAGCACTCAAATAAACTTTCACACATTCTCACATACAATCTCACATACACATGCACTCACACCTACAGACACATACACACGTACTAGCACTAAGAAACACGCGCTCATTCGCACACAGTGACCAGCGAACATACTCACTGACTCAACACCATCATACCGCGCACACATACACTCACTATCAGACAATTATATACTCAAACATTCTCACAAACTCACATTGCCACATAATCTCTCACATTGTCTCACAGACAAAGAGCCACACACACTCACACACGCAAAAACACTGTCACTCACAAACACATATGCACTGTCCTACTCAGAGACTCAGATACGTTCAATCGCACCAGCACCCACACTTACTAATGCTCATGCACTCACACGCACACTCACGCACACGCACGGACAGACACACACACAAATACAGGGACTCATAAACTCTGCCGCCCGCACACACGCATGCACACTTCCACATTTTCGGATTCAGTAGGATCCCGGGGTGTTCGCGGCGAGCAACGCAGCGCGGTCAGGAGTGTTCCCGGTCAGCGGGGCCAAGCCCTTGAGTCGGCCCGGTAGGCCCGGCTCGCCCACCGCGGACGGCGATGGGAGCCGCGCCTCGGGAGCGAGGTGGGAGCCGCGAGCAACCGCAGAGAGCGAGGTGGACCGTCGGAGAGCGAGGAAGGCCGCCGAGAACGAAGGGGCGACCCGCGGTGCGGCGGCAGGCAGGAGATAGAACTATCCGGCTAACGTCTGTAAATTTGCCGGCGTCAAAATGTAGCGAAACCTGTGTACTGCCTGGGTGACGTATGCTACATGATGTTACCGGGTTGCTACGAAACAAACCATTTCACTGTATCTGGTACATGTGCCAATAACTTATCATTGAATCATTGAAATTGTTGCAAACACTTACGCATACATACACACTCCAACTTTGCACAATCTCACACAATCACACTTGCATACACGGGCTAACACACTTATGCATGGACTCACACAATCACACTTTCACACACAAACAATAACCAATGCGAGTCAGGGTGCATCTCTGGAGAAGTATAGTTTATCAGTTTAGTTTCGTTTATTTTCACGGGTTCTGAAGTGTCGTGAAAAGCTTTTGTTAAGTGTTATCCGGTCAACAGAGAGACAATATATGATCATAATCGAGCCATTTACGGTGTACGGATATATGATAAGGGATAACATTTAGTTCATGGTAAAACCAGCATGTCCCGATCAAAGATTGTCCGAGGGTCACCAAAGATGTAGATAGCAGTTCAACACTGCCCTCTGGTTGTGGTAGGATGATTTATTTGCGCGATAACAGCTGTTCAGAAACTGTGCCTGAATCAGGAGGTGTGCATTTTCACACTTGTCTACATTTTGCCTAATGGGAAAGGGAAGAAGAGGGAGTGGCCAGGGTGCGAGTAGTCATTGACTTTGCTCCCAGCCTTGCCCAGGCAGCTTGAGGTATAAATTGAGTCAATAGAAGGGAGGTTGCTTTGTATGATGGTCTGGGCTGCGTCCGCAATTCGCTAGAATTCTTATGATCTCGGGTGAAGCTGTTCCCGAACCAAGCTGTGAGGCATCCTGATAACATACTTTCTATGGTGCATCTGCAGAGGTTAGTGACAGTTGTTGCGGATATGCTGAACGTCCTGAACCATCCAAGGACATGGATAGCTGACGTACCCGTTCAGGACCCTTCTTCAGGCTTATTGTTGTTGGCAGCGGGAGAAGGCTGGAACAGAGGGTGACAGGACAAAGCAGGTTGAATGATGAGCGGATGCAGGTGAATAGTGTTTTCACAGTCAGGTGGTTGAGACCAGAGAGTAAAGGATAAAAGGAGTGAGATGAGGATTACAGAGGATGGAATTATAAAGAGAGTGGAAGGAATATCGGTAAAGGGGAGGTTGAGGGGATAAGTAGATGCGAATCCGGGTGAGGCACGAGGAAGAGCGAGGGGGAAGCGGGAACAAGGGCGTTCGTTTCCTAACATTGGATAATTCAATGTCCAGACCATTAGGTTGTAAAGTACCAAAGCAGGATATGAAGTGGCGTTCTTTACGTTTGCGTGTAGCCTCACTCTGTCAATGGAGGACGTCCAGGACAGAAAGGTCAGTGTGGGAAGAGGAGTTACAATGGTTAGTAACAGGGAGATCCGGCAGACGTTAGCGGAACGAGGGTAAGTGTTCGGCGAAACGGTGGCCGAGTTTCCACTTGACCACGCCGATGTGAAGAAGGCCATGTCTGGAGCACCGCATGAAGTATATGAGATTAGAGGAGGTGCAAGTGAACATCTGTCTCACCTGGAAGGGTTTCTGGAGCGTGAGGGAAGGGGTATAGGGACAGCTGTTACATCCCATGGTGGCTAACGGTTTTAACCGCACTTCCTAAGAAAGGCGTTGGATAGAGAAGTGAGGGCGAGCATGAGGTGAGTTGGGGGACGTGGAGAGACAGATAGGGAGTACAACGATGAAATGGAGAGATAGCGGAGACGACGAAAGTGGAAAGGATGGAGGGAGAGTGAGCAGTCAAAGGGAGAGTGGGAACATGAGGAGAGTCGGGAGTTCAGAGCGAGTAGGTTGGCAAAATGGAGAGAGGGAATGGTCAGAGAAGTGCTGGGAAACGAAAGGAGAGCTGCAGTGAAAGTGAGAGGGGAGGGCTGGTAAAGGGAGAGAGGTTGATAGAGCGAGGGCGGCGCAGAAAAGGAGAATAGAGATGGTAGCAGAGAGAGTAACAGTTCGGAGAGAGGACAGCAGTAAGGATGGAGGGAGAGAGAAACGGAAAGGGAGGAGGGAGATGTGCTGCATCATTTGCAGTTTTATCTGTCTTTAGGACAATTCTGAGGCGGTAATGTTGCTGTTGCTGTTCCCTGAGTGTCGTGAGTCTTGGTGTCGTTCCAGAGGTGATGCAGGCAGGTAATTTTATTGTCCCAGGGAAAAGGCAGATATATTTCAGGCGAGCAAGGAGTGAATGGTTACCGGCATCACCGGATGTGTGAGGTTCTGGTTGCAGTCAGATGAGCCGCAATCATATTTAGTGGTGAAGCAGAGTGGAGGGGCGTTTTATTCTGAGGTGATCTGTTGAACTAATTCCTCAACCTGTGGACAAAGCTCGCCCATTCCACCTTCAAACTGGGCACTAGAAGCCCTGAGAGAGTCCCTGGAATTTTGACTTACTTTGCTGAGTGAAGCGGGTTGAAGGAAATCAGATAAACAACATGAGGTGGAGAGTTGGATCTGATGGAGTTTAAAACAATATCCCCTTTACTTGAACAATGACGCTCCCAATTTAAATCCCTCAGTATCGCCATAATTCCCATACTCAATCAATCTCCTGGATATATCACGACCTGTCTCAGCGGAGATTTCATTTGGCTGATGTCATCTGTTTGCGAATAATTTCGAAATCTCTATTTTTACTTCTGTTGAAACTTCACAGTCCTGGAGGGAACGGAAAATGGTATAAAATCTCCGGCGATGTTCTGCCGCAGCAATTCATTCCGTGAGATTACCGGTAGCTCACGGGGACACGTCGCTGGGCAGAGAAAATGGGACAAAGGCTGAGGGAATATGTGGACGTGGAGAAAATCGTGTACATTATCATTGCTGCCGTTGGAGTTCCTGGTAAGTGAGCAGAACAATTACGTTTTATAACTCTTTGTTAATCGGTGTTAACCTGATTCTGATCATATTACAAGCTTTCCAACTGATGATCGATGTATAAGAATAGGTGTTGTATAACAATCCTCCAAATTAAATATTTTTGAATTAACGCTGTGATTTTTCTCATTTTCAGACAGCCGAAACTAACCCTATTTTTCTCTCATTGCCGGGACCCGCTAAAATGTCGTTCTTGCCTTCAGTGCGACCTTGCCCACAGTTGTCTCAGTGCTCGGGACAGGCAGCTCTCCGGGACGGTGTGACTGGGGAGGGGTTTACATTGTGAAGTTCACTGTGTCTGAGTTATTGATCAGAGTGAACACCCGCTCCTGTGGACACGTCTCACTGTGGAGTCTGTCACAGTCGGATTCTACCGCCTGTTGGTCAACAATTGGATCGATCTCCTGAACCACTGGCCGCGATGTGCTGTTACCGAACTGAACTTATTGTGAAATTAATCCATTAACGGAGCCACTCTGCTGCTGGATTCCAAGTTGTCCCTGCTTTCCCTCTGGATCCCTCCTTATCCCCATCAGATACCGAGTGCCATAGAGCCCGGGTTAAACACGGCCGGTCACGGTAGTGAAATCGGCCCCATCTTAGACTGTGAGCAGGGTTAACGACAGAAAGGACCATTCCGCTTATTGTAGCGGTGGCTGCACGTTCCCTCCACGCCCTTTACCCCACCCGTTGCCTTATATCTTCTCCGCTGGAGCAGGCAGGTCGGGCACAGTCGGAGCCGGGACTGACATTGTTAAATTTGCAAAGGAAGATAAATGCAGATGCTGGTTTACATCGAAGGTAGACACAAAATGCTGGAGTCACGCAGGCAGCATCTCAGGAGAGAAGGAATGAGTGACGTTTAGGGTCGATACCCTTCTTCAGACTGATGGAAGGGTCTCGGTCTGAAGAAGGTTCTCGACCCGAAACGTCACCCTTTCCTTCTCTCTTGTTAAACTTGCAGCCGCGCACCGGGTAAAACACTGGTCTTTCGCTGAAAGTCGAGCCGGTGTTCAGCCCCGGTGACCTTGTTCAGTAATGCCCAGTGTCCGTTCCACTTCTCTTTCCGCAGTGAATTTAGTGGCGATTGTGATCCTGTCCCGGGGAAAGTGCGGTCTCTCCATCTGCACCACTCGCTACCTGGTGGCCATGGCAGCGGCCGATCTACTGGTCCTTATAACGACGGTCATTTTGTATTGGATCCGATATCATTATTTTTATTGGAGTTTCCTGTCCATCACCCCTGTGTGCAGTGTTATAATTGTACTGATGTTTGCAGCTACAAACTGTTCTGTCTGGTTCACCGTCACTTTCACCTTTGATCGGTTTATCGCCATTTGTTGCCAGAAGCTGAAAACAAAATATTGTACCGGTAAAACTGCGGCCGCGGTTCTCGCAACAACCGGCGTTCTGCTCTGTCTGAAAAACGTTCCCCGTTACTTCACACGAAAACCCCGCACAATCATCGACAGCATCCCGTGGTTCTGTGACTCTGCGGACAGTTATTACACTGACCCCGGGTGGGTGGCATATGACTGGTTCGACACGGTTTTAACTCCGCTCCTCCCTTTCGCTGTGATCCTGCTGCTCAACGCTCTGACAGTCCGGCACATTTTAGTGGCCAATCGGGTCCGTCAGGGGCTGAAGGGTCAGAGCAAGGGGGAGAAGCGCAGTGACCCGGAGATGGAGAGCAGGAGGAGGTCTGTGGTTTTACTCTTCACCATCTCCGGCAGCTTCATACTCCTGTGGCTGACGACGGTTGTAAACTTCGTTTATTATCAGGTCACAGGGATTGGGAATGATATGGAGATGGTGGGAATGATTCTGAATTGATCTTTGGTTACATTGGGTATTTGCTGAGTAATCTCAGCTGCTGCACGAACACATTTATTTATTTACGCGGCGACCCAGTCCAAGTTCAGGGAGCAGGTGAAGAGCGCGGTGAAATATCCGCTCACCTCAGCGCTTCGATTCATTAATAAATCCTCGCCCTGAGCGCATCCCAGAGGCGGCCGCAATCTCTCCGCTCCGGGCTCCGGTTCCTCACATTCACCGCAGGATCTTCCAGGTGTCAGTCGTGGGCGGATGATCCCATTGACGGCCCCGCTACGGGACCTGCAGCCCGCAACAACGAGATCTGACACGTTTACCCAATCGTCCCATCTCCCGCATTGCGGATCTGTCTGGGGTAAATCCGCTTTGGGTCCAACCATCACTTCTCCCTCCGCAGTGGGGGCCGATCCGGGGTAAATTCCACCCTGAGACATATAATCTTCCTCCGCAGTGGCGATCGGTCTGGCATAAACTCCGTCCTGGAACCAATCATCTCCCTCCGCAGTGGGGACCCTTCTGGAATAAACTCCGTCCAGGGACCAATGGCCCCGTCTCCCTCCACAGTGAGGACCGGTCTGGGTTGAACTCCGCCCTGGGACCAATGGTGTCGTCTCCCTCCGCCGTTCAGATCTGCCTCTTGAAGGTGGTCCGCCTGGTATAACCATCCCCAGAATGATTGTCCAATCTCCCACTAGTGACAGGTCCGCCTGGCGTGTCCTTCCCCCAGGGTCCACTGTCCCATCTCATGGAGTCACAGACTCATGGAGTCATGCAGCACGGAAACATCTGCGGCCCAACTCGCCCACTACAATGCAACATGCCCCTTATATCCCAGTCCCACCTGCCCGTGTTTGGCCCATATCCCTCTCAACCTGTCCTAATCATATACATGTCTAAATGTTCCCTAAACGTTGCAATGGTACATGCCTCTGGCAGCTCGTTCCATACACTCACCAGCCTGTGTGTACGAATAAAATATGTGCAATTTTGTGCGAGACTTGTACCCAGTATCTGACGTTACTCAGGTAGGCACAGACACAAAGTAATCCAGCTCGGAATTCAGAGGCGTAAACATCTAACAAGAGGGTTTTTAAAGGCCTTATCAACAAACATCGGGAAACGCTCTGAGGACTCTCTTTCCCTTCTCTCTCCCCTCTTTTCTCTGTCACACTCTCTCTCTCTGTCTGCGCCCTCTCTCTCCCCCTCACTCGTTTTTTCTCTTCCCCTCTCTCTTCCCCTCTCTCTCAACTCTCTCTCTCAACACCCGCCCCACTACTCTTTACCCCATCCCCTCTCTCCCTATCTCTCCCCTCCTTCTCCCCTCTCCCTACCACCCCCTGTCTCTCTCCCTTCTCTCTCGCCATCTCTTTCCCGCTCCCGCTCTCTCCCTTCTCCTCCCCCTTCTCTCTCTATCTCACCCCTTCCACTTTATAAGAATACATTTACAATAATAAATTAAACTAAACTAATATTTGAGACCACCTTCCCCTTTCTCTCCCCCTCTCCCTCACTCTCTCTGCCCCCTTTCTCTCTCCCTTTCACTCTCTCTGCCCCTCTAACTCTCTCTCATCTTTCTCACAAAGCTATTTTCCCCTCAGTCACTCTCCACTCTTATTAATCCTCTCTGATCCCCTCACCCCTTCTCTCCTTTTTTTGTCTAAATAGTTGCTACACCACTCTCTCTGTCTCCCCTTCCACACCTCTCTCTCACTGCTACATCTCTCTCCCCCCTCTTTCTACCCCCCACTTTGTCTCTCCCTCCAATGCACAAGATATAACAATAATTCATTAAACTAAGCTAACATTTGATACCCCCTCTCCCCTCCCACCAATCTCACTCTCCCCCTTCTCTCCATCACCAACCTCTCTCTCTCTCTTCCTCGACACTCCCTCTCTCCCCTCCCGTTTCTCTGTCTCTCTAGCACTCTCCCCTCTTTCACTCTCCATTCTCTCACCCACCTCTCTCTCTCCATCTTTCTTTCACCGCTCTCTCTCTCTCTCTCTCTCTCTCTCTCTCTTCTCTCTCTCTCTCTCTCTCTCTCTCTCTCTCTCTCTCTCTCTCTCTCTCTCTCTCTCTCTCTCTCTCTCTCTCTCTCTCTCTCTCTCTCTCTCCCTCTCTCCCTCTCTCCCCTCTCTCTCTCTCTCTCTCCTC
>NW_027601263.1:917261-929261 GCF_053455715.1 Rhinoraja longicauda
GCCAATTCACAGGAGGTTTTCAAGAGAGAGTCAGATATGGCTCTTACTGCTAACGGAATAAAGCTGCATGGGGAGAAAGCAGGAACGGGGTACTGATTTAGGATGGTCGGCCTTGATCATATTGAATGGCGGTCCTCGCTCAAAAGGCCAAATGGCAAATTCCTGCAACTATTTTCTTTGTTTCTATGTTTCTGAACCATTGTGGACAGCCCAGACGGGTGAGTTGGTCATTAACTCTCAGACCGTCTTTGTTGTCAGGTCTGCAGGTTTGAATTAGCATCAACCTGTCAACTGGTCTGAAGTAGTTCAATAAAAAATAAACTGCAGATTGAACAGAACCTTGCCTTGTGTTCACCGGCTGGAACTAATATTCCCCACTGGGTGAATGGCACAGCTCAATTGCTCAACTCTCCCTATCTCAGATCTGAAGCTGCATTTTAATTTTCAGCATTATGTGTTATTCTTTAAATTGTGTGCCGGAGAGAGGCAATTAGTATTTATAACGATTGTTAATTAAGATGAAAATCGCAAATGAATGCATCTTCACCTGCCGTGTTTACCAGCGTGGATAGAGCAGCAAGATGAAGTTAGTGCTCATTGCAGATGAGATTAATTACAGATTCTGAACGTACGTTAACCCTTTACAATCAAACATCTGCAATAATGCAAATCATATGTTTGTTATCCACTTTGGTATAAAATATAAAACACAGGAGTTAAGATGAAATGGAAGTATCACAACCTGATGCTTAGACAGAGAAACATAGAAAAATATAAAACAATTGCAGGAGTGGGACATTCGGCCCTCGAGCCTGCACCACCATTCAACATGATCATGGCTGATCATCCTAAATCAGTAACCCGTTCCTGCTTTCTCTCCATATCCTTTGTTTCCGTGACCCGAAGTGCTATATCTAACTTTTGCTTGAAAGCATCCAGTAAATTGGCCTCCACTGCCTTCTGTGGCAGAGAATTCCACAGATTCACAACTCCCTGGGTGAAAGGTTTATCCTCACATCAGTCCTAAATAGTAAACCTCTTATTCTAAAACTGTGACCCCCGGACTCCCCCAACATCGGGAACATATTTTCTCATACAGCCTGTCCAATCCCTTAAGAATTTTATGTTTCTATAAGATTATAAGATCAGTGATAATGTCACTGCTTATCCCGACCCACCACTGAACACACTGATAATGTCACTGCTTATTCAGACCCATCACTGACCACACTGATAATGTCACTGCTTATCCAGACCCATCACTGACCACACTGATAATGACACTGCTTATCCAGACCCATCATTGACCACACTGATAATGTCACTGCTTATCCAGACCCATCACTGACCACACTGATAATGTCACTGCTTATCCATAGCCATCACTGACCACACTGATAATGTCACTGTTTATCCAGACCCATCACTGACCCCCCTGATAATGTCACTGTTTATCCAGACCCATCACTGACCACACTGATAATGTCACTGTTTATCCATAGCCATCACTGACCACACTGATAATGTCACTGCTTATCCAGACCCATCACTGACCACACTGATAATGTCACTGTTTATCCATAGCCATCACTGACCACACTGATAATGTCACTGCTTATCCAGACCCATCACTGACTGCACTGACGTCACACACAGGTAATTTCTTTGAATCATCCATTCCAAGGACATCTCACATAACAACCAGTTCCCAGTTCCGTCGCACAATGCTCAGATATATTTTCACCAGTGAAATCATTGGCAACATTGGCCTCGTGCTGAGCCACGGTAGATGATTGAACAAATATGCAGGTTACTGACCCACAGCTAACCATTGAACAGAAACTCTGACTGTTAATGTTAAAAAACAAGTGTGATTAACATGATTTGGCTTGAAGTGGATGATCAGCCATGGTAACAAAGAATGGCGGTGCTGGCTCGAAGGGCCCAATGGCCTCCTCCTGCACCTATTTTCTATGTTTCTATGTTTCGAAGTGAATCTGTTCTCCGATCCCAGGACAGAGATCTATGGACAAGTGAGGAATGTCTTACTGCCCTATTTGTGCACACACCCTCCAGTTATAGAGACATGGAGTCAGAGAATCTTAGAGGCTTCGGCCCAGACTGCCCACACTGGCCAACATGTCTCATCCACACTAGTCCCACCTGCTTTCGATCGGCACATATTCCTATCAATGGCTAATCGATGCCTGTCTAAATGGTCCTTCAAGTTTGAGAGAGTATTTTTGTGTTAGCACCTTAATATAATACATTTTATAATGAGTAGCTTTAGTATCTCTGTACCTGATAGTACCTTTTATAGTCAGCTTTTCTAAGAAGTGAGCAAAAAAGGTCGATCAGGGCAGATCTGTAGATATTGAATACATGGAATTCAGCATTGTATTCGAGAAGGTTCCTCGTGGTAGCTTGCTCTTGAAGGTTAGATCGCATGAGACGCAAGGAGAGATAGCTGAATGGATAGCAAATTGGCTTCATGGAAGGAAGCAGAGGGTGATAGTGGAAGGTTGCTTCTCAGACTGGACGCCAGTGACTAGTGGCATGCGTCAGGGTTCGCTGCTGGGCCCGTTACTGTTTGTCATCTATATCAAAGATTTGGATGAGATCACGCAGCGGCAAGATTAGCAAGTTTGTAGTTGAAACAAAAGTGGGTTGTTTTGCAGTCAGTAAAGATGTTTGTTATGAAGTGCAATATGATCTTTATCGATTAGTCACGTGTACTGAGGAATGGTTAATGGAATTAATGCAGATAAATATGAGAAGCATAGAAACATAGAAAATAGGTGCAGGAGGAAGCCATTTGGCCCTTCTAGCCAGCACCGCCGTGCATTGTGATCATGGCAAAGCATCCACAATCAGTAACCTGTGCCTGCCTTCTCTCCATATCCATTGATTCCGCTTGGCCCTAGAACTCCAGCTAACTCTCTTGTAAATTCATCCAGTGTGTTGGCCTCCACTGCCTTCGTAGGCAGAGAATTCCACAAATTCACAACTCTCTGGGTGAAAAAGTTTTTTTTCACCTCAGTTTGAAATGGCCTCCCCTTTAATCTTAGACTGTGCCCCCCTTGTTCTGGACTCCCCCAACATCGGGAATTTTTTTCCTGCATCTAGCTTCTCCAGTCCTTTTATAATTTTATCCATTTCTATAAGATTCCATCTCATACATCTGAATTCCAGTGAATACAAGCCCAGTCTTTCCAATCTTTCCTCATTTGACATTCCCGCCATCCCGGGGATTAACCTCGTGATTCAACGATGCACTGCCTCAATCGCAAGGATGTCCTTCCTCAAATTAGGAGACCAAAACTGCACACAATATTCCAGATGTAGTCGCACCATTGCCCTATACAAATGCAGAAGGACCTCTTTACTCCTATAGTCAAATCAAAGTATGGTATTGCAAAGTGAGGTATTGCATTTTGAGAAATCTAACCTGGGCAGGACCGACACAGTGAATGGTAGGGTTCTGGGTAGTGTTGTACGGCAGAGGGATCTAGGAGTGCAGGTGCACAGTTCCTTGAAGGCGGAAGCACAGGTCGATCTGGTGTTGACAAAAAGGCTTTTGGCACATTGGCCTTTATCAGCCAGAGTATGGAGTATGGATGTTGGGAGGTCATGTTGCAGTAATATAAGACCTTCGTGAGGCTGCATTTGGAGTATTATGTTCTGTTCTGGGTACCGTGTTATAGGAAAGACGTTGCCAAACTGGAAACGTTCCAGGTACATTTTACGAGGATAGTGCCAGTGTCTGACCTGTATGAAGAGGTTGAGTGGGCTCGGACTATCCATTGGAGCACAAGAGGAAGAGGGGTGATCTTATTTAGGTGTATTTGATCATGAGAGGAATTGATCGGATAAATGCACAGATTCTCTTGCCCTGAGTACGAGAATCGAGCTCCAGAGGACATACTTTTAACATGAATAGGAAAAGCTGTCATTGGAATCGGTGGGATAACTCTTTCACACAAAGGGTGGTGGATGCATGGAACAAGCTGCCAGAAGAGGTAGTTGAGGCAGGGACAATCCCAACATTTAAGAAATTGTTAGACAGGTACACGAATAGGACGGGTTTGGAGGGATATGGATGAAACGGAGGCAGGTGGGAGCAGGGACATGTTGGACGGTGTGGGCAAGTTGGGCCGAAGGGCCTGTTTCCACAACGTATCACTCCATGACTCTATGAGCACCGGCCTGAAATCCTCCTCTGGCAACTCGTTCCATTCACCCACCAAACTTTGTGTGATAAATTACCCCTCAGGTTCCGATGAAATGTTCCCACCTCATCTTAAACCTCCGTCCCATGGTTCTTGCTTCCCCTTCTCTGTGCGCCTACCAGGTGTATTCCTTTCATTATTTTGTTCACCTCTAAAAGATCACCCCAGTTAATCCTGCACATCAAAGAATAAATTACTAGCCTGCTGAATCTGTGGCTGTAGACCAGGCCCTCCAGTCCTGGCAACATCCTCGTAAATATGCTCTACGCCCTTTGCAGATTTACACCATTTTCCCGATACTACGGTGCCCAACACTGAACACAATAATCTAAATATGGACTCACCAACGTCTTAAACAATTGCAACATGACCTCCCAACTTCAAAACTCAAAGCTCTCGCTGATGAAGGCCAATGTGCCTAAAGCCTTTTCGACCAAACTATTTACCTATGACGCTACATTTAACGCACTGTGTACCTGTCGTGCTAGATCCCTCTGCTCTACAGTTAATGCATCTTTTTGTCTCGGTTCCAGCTCATCGGGACTGACACCCCTGAATTCACAGATGGTTTCATTTCCAATCTGCGTCTGATTCTGAACAAACCTGCCCTGCAGCTGAACATGAAATTATAGAAAAATCAAGACTTAACTGCTCCTCCACGTGCAGCGGCCTCCTCAGTTGTGCTTCAAATATCTGCGAGGCCCTTTTGTGTAGTTATGGTCACCATATCATGGAAATTATGTCCTATTGCCAGAGACAGTGCGGAACAGGTTCACCAGGATGTTATCTGGAATGAATAGTTAGAAGACAGATTAGATCTGTGCTGGGCTCAATGTTGTTTGTCATCCATATCAATGAGTTGCATGAAATTGTACAAAGACTAATTTTTAAGTTTGCAGTTGACACTAAAGTAGATGGTATCACAGATTGAAAATGTTTAGCAAGAATTAAAGCAGGAACTTTTCAAGTTGGAAAATGGGCTGAGAAATAGCAAACGGTGTTTCTTCCAGATAAGTGTGAGATTTTAATTTTTGAAGTAAAATCAGGGCATGATCGTTACCGTGAATGGTAGTTAGCTAGGGAGTGTTGTAGAGCAAAGGGATCCATACATTAGAAGTAACTCCAGCAAGTCTGCAGATGACACAATGCTGGGTGACAGTGTGAACTGCAAAGAGGATGTTAAGAGGTTGCAGGGTGACTACGCCAGGTTGAGTGAGTGGGCAGATGCATGGCAGATGCAATATAATGTAGATAAATGTGAGGTTATCCACTTTGGCAGCATAAACAAAGAGACAGATTACTATCTCAATGGTGTCAGATGAGGTAACGGGGAAGTACAACACGACCTGGGTGTCCTTGTACACCAGTCACTGAAAGTAAGCGTGCAGGTACAGCAGGCATGGAAGAAAGATAATGGCATGTTGGCCTTCATTACGAGAGGATTTGAATAAAGGTGCAAAGAGGATCTTTTGCAGTTGTATTTTTTGGTCTCATAATTTGAGGAAGGACGTTGAGGCAGTGCGCCATATGTTCACGAGGTTAATCCCTGGGATGGCGGGACTGTCATATTAGGAAAGATTGGAAAGACTGGGCTTGTATTTACTGGAATTTAGAAGGATGAGAGGGAATCTTATAGAGACGTATAAAATTATAAAAGTACTGGACAAGCTAGATGTAGGAAAAATATTTCCAAATTTGGGGGAGTCTAGTACCAGGAGCCAAAGTCTAAGAATAAAGGGGAGGCCATTTAAAACTGAGGTGAGAAGAAACTTTTTCACCCAGAGACTTGTGAATTTATGGAATTTTCTGCCACAAAAGGCAATGGAGGCCAATTCACTGGATGAATTTGAAAGAGAATTAGACAGAACTCTAGGGGATGGTGGAATCAAGCGATATGGGGAGAAGGCAGGCACAGGTTACTGATTGTGGATGATCAGCCATGAACACCATGAATGGCGGTGCTCGCTCGAAGGGTCTAATGGCCTCCCCCTGCACCTATTTTCTATGTTTCCAAGTTTCTATGTTACATAGTTCAAAGAAAAGGGACGAAACAGGGAGGTGGGGTGGTGGAGAAGGTTTTTTGAAGCACTGTCTTCATCAATCAGTGAATAAAATTTAGAAGTTGGAAAATTATATTCAGTTCGACAAGACGTTGGTGAGGACGCACTTGGAGTAACGTGTATAATTTTTCGTCAGCATATTTAGGAAATATGCCACTAATTTGTAAAGAGTCCTCAAAATATTTTACAACACGTTGCCAGAAAACAAGGGTCGGAGATACAGGGAAAGGCTGGGCTGCGAGGACTTTATTTCATGAAGCGCAGCAGGCAGTGGAGTGATCTCATGGAGGGGCAGGGTATCATAGGTAACATAGTAATATCAACACAAAGTCATTTGGACAGGTACATGAAGGGAATGGTTTAGAGGGAGATGATTCATATGCCGGTAAATGGGAATACTTCAGATGAACTAAAATGCACCATCCCACCCCATGAAACACGGCAGCCTTTGGCCAAACGTTGCGCCAGGTACAGCACTAACAAATATACTGCTTTTAAATGGCCCTTGGATATTCTGTTACCACAGAACTCTAACCTTGAAATCATGGGATTTGCCTGTCATATATATTGGTCATTTTTGATAACAGTCCCTGATCATTGAAGTGTTTATTTCAGTTTCTACGTGTGCCAGGTTTACACTGCATGATGGGAGATATGCTCTCTTGAATTGCATGATAAATAAGCACATAAATGAAGTCTGCGTGTGTGGCATCCTTCTCTGTGCCGCTGTGTGGACAGCCCAGACAGATGAGTTGGTCATTTACTCTCAGACCGACCTTACTGTCTGGTCTGTGGGTTTGAATTGACTTCTACCTGTCAACTGGCCTAAAGTAGTTCACTACAAAATAAACTGCAGATTGAACAGAGCCACAGCTCGTGTTCACCGGAGGAACTAATATTTCCCATTGGGCGAAACGCACAGAACATTTACCCAACTCACCCTTTCTCAAATCTGAAGCTGCATTTTAATTTTCTGCATTTTGTGTTATTATTTCAAGTGTATGCCGGAGAGAGTTAATTAGCATTTCTAACCTGTGTTAATTAAGATGAAAATAACAAGTTAATGCATCTTCAGTTGCCGTGTTTACCAGCGTGGATAGAGCAGCAAGATAGAGTTCGTGCTCATTAAAGTTTAGATTAATTATGGATATTGAACTTGAGTTAACCCTTTAGAGTCGAACATTTTTCTGGGAAAAATTGATCGTTTATTTGAGTCATGACACCAACTAGATAAATGCCGAGCTAGATATAGGAAGATTGTATTATATGGAACTAGATGTTATGTTTGTGCGAATATTGAAATATTTCTAGATAACCAACATTGTTACTTTTTCATATTTTATTTGGTAAGTGTACCACACTGTCTTATTCAAATGTATTTATTTATTTATCTCCTTTGTTTATTTATTCATTTATTTTTGTTGTTTTTCTTATTTTATTTTATTTATGTTCATGATGTTGTACTGTTTTGTATATATCTCTGTGAAAAATCAATAAAAACTGAAGAGAAAAAAAAGAAAGGATGCTTTATTTTACATCATATCAAATGTAAAACATCGGGGTCAGATTTAATGAGATCATGTCACTGGTTATCCAGACCCATTACTGACCACACTGATAATGTTACTGCTTATCCAGACCCATCACTGACCACACTGATAATGTCACTGCTTGTCCGACCCATCGCTGACCACACTGATAATGTCACTACTTATCCAGAGAGAAAGAGAGTGAAGAGTGTGGGGAGGAAGAGGAGATGAGTGTGGGGAGAAAGGGAGCTGTGTGGGGAGAGAAAGGGGAGGAGTGGAGAGAAAGGAGGAGGATTGTGGGGATGGAGGGTGGGAAGAAAGGGAGTGTGGGGAGAGGAATTTAATAGTGTGGGAGAGAGAGGTAGTGGGGAGAGAGAGGAGGCAGGATGACCGTGGTGAGCGAGCGGGGAGTGTGGAGAGAGACGGGGAGTGTGGGGAGAATGATGGGGAGGAGTGTGGGGAGAAAGGTGGTTTTAGGGGACAGGGGAGGGAGGAGTGTGAGAGAGAGGGAGGAAGGTTTGTGTGGAGAGAGAGTGGGAGGAATGTGGGGATGGAGGGGGTGGAGTGGGGAAGAGGGAGAGGAGGTGGGTGTGGGAGAGAGGAAGGTGTGTGGGGTGAGAGAGAGGGAGGAGTGTTGGGGAAGAGGGGGATTGTGGAGAGAAAGGATGAATGTGGGAATTGAGAGGGGAGGACTGTTGGGAGAGGGAGGGGAGGGGTGGGGATACGGAGGGAGAGGAGTGTGAGAGAACGGGAGGAGGGATTGTGTGGAGAGAGAAAGGTTGCAGGGGGGAGTGTGGGAGTGGGAGAGGAGGTGGGTGGGGGAGATAGGAAAATGTAGCAAGAGAACGGGAGGAGTGTGGGGAGAGGGGGAGGAGTGGGGAGACAGTGTGGGAGGAGTGTGAAAGAGAGGGAGGAAGGATAGTGTGGAGAGCGAGTTAGAGGAATGTGAGGATGGAGGGGAGGAGTGGGGAGAGTGAAACGAGGGTGGGGGAGGAATGTAGCGAGAGCGAGGGGTACAGGGGAAAGAGGTACAAGAGGAGTGATGGGAGAGAGTGGAGGAGTGGGGAGTGAGTGGAGGAATGTGGCAGAGAAATGGGAGGGGAGGGATAGAGGAAGGAGTGAGGCGAGAGAGGGGAGGTATGTGGGGAGAGAGAGATGGGGCAGAGAATGGACGAACGGGGGAGAGAGGTGAGGAGATAGAGGTGGAGGTGTGTGGGGAATGAGGGGGAATGTGGGGAGAGAGAGGGGGAATGGGGGAGACAGAGGGGGAGGAGTGTGGGGACACAGAATGAGAGGAGTGGTGAGTGTGTGGGGAGAAAGACAGAGTGTGGGGTGGAGAATGAGAGGAGAGTGGGGAGAGAGGGGGTGTGGAGAGAGATGGGGAGGTGTGTGGGGAGAGAGATTGGAGGTGGCAGGACAGAGGGGAGTGTCGGGAGAGAGTGGGGAGGAGTGTGGAGAGAGGGGAGGAGATGGGAAGTCAGACGGTCAGAAAATTGGGGAGAGAGACGGGGGATCGGTATGGGAGAGAGAGAATGGACGGAGGGGGAGGGAGAGAGGCAGAGAGAGTGAGGAGTGTTGGGGAGACGCATTATGTGTTACTCACATGTATGCAGGAGAAAGATATTTATTCATTTTAACCACTGCCTATTAAAATGAAAATAACGAATAAAAACGTCTGCACCGGCCAACGTGGATAGAACAGCAAGATGCAGTGAGAGCTCATTAGAGATGAGATTAATTACTGATAGTGTCACTGCTTATCCAGACCCATCACTGACCACACTGATAATGTCACTGCTTATCCAGACCCATCACTAACCACACTGATAATGTCACGGCTTATCCAGACCCATCACTAACCACACTGATAATGTCACTGCTTATCCAGACCCATCACTGACCACACAGATAATGTCACTGCTTATCCACAACCATCACTGACCACATTAACGCAACACACAGGTATGTTCTTTGTATCATCCATTCCAAGGACATCTCACATACTGTAACAACCAGCTACCCAGTTCCATCGCACGCTGCTCAGATATATTTTCACCAGTGACAACATTGACAACATTTGCCTCGTGCTGATTGGTACGGACACCTCTGAACTCACTGATGGTTTCACGTCCCATCTGCTTATGATTCTGAACGCATTTGCGCTACAAATGAATACCCATAAACAGAAAAATCAAGACTTAACTGTTCCTCCAAGTTCCAGCGCTTTCCTCAGTTGCACTTCAAATATCTGCGAGGCCCTTTTGTGTAGTTCTGGTCACCATATTACAGATATGATGTCCTGTTGCCAGAGACAGTGCGGAACAGATTCACCAGGATGTTATCTGGAATGGACAGCGTTAGTTTGAAGACAGAATCAATTGGGTGGGATTGTTCTCCTTGGAGCGCAGGAGGACGAGGGGTGATCTTATAGACATGTTTTAGATCATGAAAGGAATAGATGTAGTGGATGCTCGGATTCTCCTGCCCTGAATAGGCGAATCGAGGTCCAGAGGACATACGTTTAAGTTGAAGGGAAAATCATTGAATAGGAATCTGAGGGGTAACTTTTTCACACAATGCCAAATATATACAGCAGGAAGGGAGAAAAGCTCTCGTATTAGTTAATAAATAGGCACAGAAATACAGACTGAGTGTGTGTGAGAGCTCTCTTGAATTAACTGGAATTTAGGATGAGAGGTGATCTTGACGAAACATATAGAATTCTGAAGAAGGGTCTCCACCCATTCCTTCTCCCAAGAGATGCTGCCTGTCCCGCTGAGTTACTCCAGCTTTTTGTGTCTATGTTCTGTTTAAACCAGCATCTGCAGTTCCTTCTTACACATGTACAATTCTTAAGGGATTGGACAGGCTAGATAGAGGAAAAATGTTCCCGATGCTGTGGGAGTCCAGAACAGGGATCACAGTTTACGAATAAGGGGTAGCTCAATTATTACTGAGATGAGGAAAAACTGAACTGTCGTCGGCCTCCCCAGTTGAGATGAATTGTGAATCTGTGGAATCTGAGGGGTAATTTTTCACATAAAGCATGGTGGGTGTGTGGAACGAGCTGCCAGAGGAGGTAGTTCAAACCTGTACCCATAGAGTCATAGAGTGATATGGTGTGGAAACAGGCCCTTCGGCCCAACTTGCCCACTCCAGCCAAAATGCCACATCTACACTAGTCCCACCTGTCTGCATTTGGTCCATTTCCCACCAAACCTGTCCTATTCATGCACCTGTCTAACTGTTTCATGAATGTTGGGATAGTCCCTGCCTCAAATACCTCCTCTGGCAGTTTGCTCCATTCATCCAACACCCACTGTGTGAAAATGTTACCCCTCAGATTCCTATTCAATCATTTCCCCTTCACCTTAAACGTATGTCCTCTAGACCTCGATTCTCCTAATCAGGGCAGGAGAAGCTGAGCATCTACCCGGTCTGTTCCTTTCATGATCTAAAGCATGTCTATAAGATCACCCCTCATCCTCCTGCGCTCCAAGGAGACCAATCCCACCCAATTGATTCTGTCTTCAAACTAACGCTGTCCATTCCAGATAACATTCTGGTGAATCTGTTCCACACTGTCTCTGGCAACACGACATTGTTTCTATAATATGGTGACCATAACTACACAAAATGGCCTCGCAGATATTTGAAGTACGACTGAGGAGAGCGCTTCACTTGGAGGAACAGTTAAGTCTTGATTTTTCTGTATTTTGGTGTTCATTTGTAGTGCAAGTGTGTTCAGAATCAGACGCAGATGGGAATTGAAACCATCAGCGAGTTCAGAGGTGTCCGTGCCAATCAGCACGAGGCAAATGCTGTCAAAGGTGTCAATGGTGAAAATATATCTGAGCAGCGTGCGATGGAACTGGGTAGCTGGTTGTTACAGTATGTGAGATGTTCTTGGATTGGATGATACAAAGAACATACCTGTGCGTGACGTTAATTCAGGATTCAGGATTCAGGATATCTTTATTTGTCATCCAAAAAACATTTTTTTTGGACGTGATTTCGTCAGTGATGTGTCTGGATAAGCAGTGACATTATCAGTGTGGCCAGTGATGGGCCTGGGTAAGCAGTGACATTGTCAACGTGGTCAGTGATGGGTCTGGATAAGCAGTGTCATTATTAGCGTGGTCAGTGATGGGTCAGGATAAACAATGACCTGATCAGTGTGGT
>NW_027601263.1:929761-935761 GCF_053455715.1 Rhinoraja longicauda
CTTTAGACTGATGTCGGAGAGGTCGACGGGAAAGTGATAGAATGTTGTTGGAGACAGTGAGACTAGTGGGAGAGCTGGGAAGGAGGAGGGATGGAGAGAGAGGGAAAGCAATGGCTAATTGAAGTTAGATAAGTCAATGTTCATATCGCTGGTATGTTAGCTGCCCAAGCGAAGTATGAGGTGCAGTTCCTCCAATTTGCGCTGGGCCTCACTCTGACAATGGAGGATGCCAAGGACAGAAATTTCAGATTGGGAATGGGGGAGCGGGGGTGAGTTAAAGTGCTGAGCAACCGGGAGATCAGGTAGGACTGTGTGGAGCTGTTCAGCGAAACGATCGTCGAGCTTGCGCTTGGTCTCGCCGATGTCACTCCATCAGTTCTGTCCCACAGTATACCGTTATACCAGTACCACCCCACAGTGCGTCACTCCATCAGTACTATCCCACAGTATACCGTTATACCAGTACTACCACACAGTGCGTCACTCCATCAGTACTATCCAACAGTATACCGTTACACCAGTACTACCACACAGTGCGTCACTCCATCAGTACTACCGCACAGTGTCACTCCATCAATTCCATCCCACATTATGTCACGACAACAGTACTACTGCACAATATGTCACCCGATCAGAACTACCCCAGAATGTGCCATTACTTCAACACTACCCTACGTTAGGTTACTCCATCAATACTACTTTACAGTCTCTCACTCCATCAGTACTACATGTTACTCCATTAGTCGTACACAAGATCGTGCCACTCTCATCAGTACAACCCCACAGTATGTCATTCCATCATTTCTTCCCGGCGGTGTTTCACTCTGTCAGTACCATCTTAAGTATGTAATTTCATCAGTTCTACCCACAGTTTTTCACCCCTTCAATAATACCATCGAATGTGTCACTATATCAGTACTACCCCAAAATATACCAGTCCTTCACTCCATCAGCCCAATCTCACTGTGTCACTCCATCAGTAATTCCCCACAGTATAAGTATTTCCCCACAATGCCTCACGCCATTAGCACTACCCGATTTTTATCATTCATTCAGGACCATCCCAGTGGGTCACTCCATAAGTGCTGCCACAAATTGTGTCATTCCATCGGTATTACCAAACAGTGTGTCACTGCATTAGTACTACACCACAGTTTGTCATCACAATAGTACTACCGCTCAGTGTGTCACTCCGTCGGTGAAACAACACAGTGTCTCACTGCATCAATACAACTCAATATTGTTACACTACATCGGCACTGCCCCACATCATGTCACTCCAGTGCAACCCTAGAACGTGTCACTCCATCAATGCTCCCCGCAGTATGTTCTTCCATCAGTACTCCCCAAAGTGTTTCACAACATCAGGACTACCTCAAATCTGCCATTCCATCCGCATTACCCCACAGTGTGCTAACCCATCGCAGCGACTCCATATTGTGTAATTCCATCACTATTTCACCACAGTTTTTCATCGCAACTGTACTACCGCAGAGCGTGTCAGTCCATCAGTATTACTGCGTCACTCCAACAGAATGTGCTATTACATCCGTGCTACCCCACAGTGTGTCATTCCATCAATACACCTCACAGTACGTCATTACACCAGTACTACTCCACAGTGTTACACTCCATCAGTACAACACTGGAGCGTGTCACTCCATCAGTACTACCCTACAATATGTTATTCCATCAGTACTACACCACAGTGATGCACTCCATCAGTACTGCCTTAAGGTTGTTGTTCCATTTTGTACAACCACACAGACTCATTCAATTAGTATTACCCATCAGTGTAACTCTCCATCTGTACTGCCCCACCGTCAGTCCTTACCATTCCACAATGTGCAACCCGACAGTACCACCAAAGATTGGGTCAACACTTCGGTATTAGCCCACTGTGCGCCATTCTGTCCACACTACCCCAAGTGTGTCATTCAATCAGCACTACACCGAAGTATCTCACTCCGTCAGTACAACCGCGCAGTGTGTCAGTCCATCAGTCATCCGCACCGTGTGTCACTCCATCAGTACTGCTCCACAGCGTGTCACTCCATCAGTTTTACCCCACGGGATGTAGTTGCACACTGAAGTAGTACTGACGGAGTGACAAACTGCGTGGTAGTACTGATGCAATGACCTCGCAATTTGTCACTAAATCAGTGCTATTCCACTGTGTGTCACTCCGTCAGTACTACTCCGCAGTTTGTCATAATAACAGTACTACACATTGTGCCACTCCATGAGTATTACCCACAGTGTGTCACTACATCAGTACAGCCCCACGGTGTATCATTCCATCAGAACAACGGCAAAGTGTGTCACTTCATCAGTACTACTGCAAATTGTGTCACTCCATCTGTACCAAACCACAGTATGTTAATCCACCCGTACTGCATCAACTGGGGTCACTCCATCAGTACTACAGCGCATTGTGTCACTCCATCAGTACTACCCCACATTGTGTCACTCCATCAGTACTACCCCACAGTGTGTCACTACATCAGTACTACCCCACATTGTGTCACTCCATCAGTACTACCCCAGAGTGTGTCACTACATCAGTACTACCCCACAGTGTATCACTCCATCAGTACTACCCCACAGTGTGTCACTACATCAGTACTACCCCACATTGTGTCACTCCATCAGTACTACCCCACAGTGTGTCACTACATCAGTACTACTGCACAGTGTGTGACTTCACCAATACAACTTCAAAGTGTGTCACTCCATCTGTACCAACCCAGTGTGATAATCCACCATTACTACCATGCATTGTGTCACTGCATCAGTTCCACTGCACAGTGCGTCACTCCATCAGTAATGCCCCACAGCGTGTCACGTCGTCACTAAAACCCACAGTATGCCATTACATCATTACAAACACACATGTTCACACCGTCAAACACAGTCAAACACGCACACACACATAGCCGCGCACGAAGACACACGCAATCTCTCAAATGCAATCACAAACAATCAAATATACTCTCACACATTCTCACATACAATCACACGTACACATGCACTCACACTAACAGATATTCACACGCACTAGCACGAAGAGACACGCACTCTTTCGCACACACTTACACATGAACACATTCTCTGACAACACCATCATATACTCTCCCACACACGTACACGCACACACACACACACACGCACACACACTATCAAAGAATTACATGTTCAAACACTCTGACAAACTCACATCCCACATATTCTCTCACATTCTCACAAACAGCCACACACACGCACAGACGCAAACACTGTCCTTCACAAACCCACATGCACTCTCCCACTCAGAGACACAGATACATTCAATCGCACTTGCATCCACACTAATGCTCACACACTCACACGCACACTCACGCCCTCGCACAGACACACACACACACACAAATATAGGCACTCTTACATACTCTACCCGCATGCACACGCGCACATTTTGGGATTGAGTTGATCCTTGGATGTTCGCGTCGAACAGCGCAGCGCAGTGTGGCCGGGAGTGTTCCCGGTGAGCGGGGCCAAGCCCTTCAGTCGGCCCGGTCGGCCCGGCTCGCCCACCGCGGATGGCGATGAGAACCGCGCCTCGGGAGCGAGGTGGGAGCCGCGAGGAACCGCAGAGTGCGAGGTGGACCGTCGGAGAGCGAGGAAGGCCGCCGAGAACGAAAGGGCGACCCGCGGTGCGGCGGCAGGCAGGAGATAGAACTATCCGGCCAACGTTTGTAACTTTGTCGGCGTCAAAATGTGGCGACTCTTGTGTACCGCCTAGGTGAGGTCTTCTACATGATGTTACCGGGTTGTCTGCAAAACTAAGCATTTCATTCTACCTGGGTCCGTGATAATAAGGTATCACTGAATCATTGAAATTCCTGCAACCGCATACAATAACGCATACGCACACACACCGACTCATGTGCACAATCTCACACATTCACACTCGCATACACGTGCTAACACACTCTTGCACGGACTCGCACACTCACATTGTCACACACAATCAATATCCAATGCGAGTCAGGCTACACCTCTGGAGAAATCTAGTTGAGTATGTCAGTTCAGTGCAGTTTATTGTCACGTGTACCGAGGTACCGTGAAAAGACTGTTGCGTGCTGCCCAGTCAGTGGAAACAAAATACTTCATTACAGTCGAGCCATTTACAGAGTATAGATACATGATAAGGGGATAACGTCCAGTGCGAGGAAAAGCCTGCAAAATCCGATCGAGGATAGTCCGAGGATCAACAGAGGTAGATAGTAGTTCAGCACTGCTTTCTGGTTGTGGTGGGATGATTCCGTTGCCTAATAACAGCTGGGAAGACGCTGTCCCTGAAACTGGAGGTGTGCATTTTCACACTTCTGTGCATTTTACCTGATGGGACAGAGGAGAAGCAGGAGTGGCAATGGTGCGACTCGTCCTTGATTATGCTGCTGGCCTTGCCGAGGAAGCGTGGTTTATAAATTGAGTCAATATATGGGAGGTTGCTTTGTGTGATGGTCTGGACAATTCGCAGCAATTTCTGGCGTTCTTGCATGGAGCTGTTCCCAATCCAAGCTGTGATGCATCTTGATAAAATACTTTCTATGGTGCATCTGTCGAAGTTGGTGAGAGTTGTAGAGGGCACGCCGAACTGGCTAAGCCTGCCAAGGACATGGATGGGTGAAGTTCGCATCGAGACACTTCTTCAGACTGATTGTGGTGGGAAGCTGGAGAAGGCTGGAACAGCAGGACAAAGCGAGTTGAATGATGAGTGGGTGAATACCGTTTTAATAGTTAGGTGGTTGAGACCAGAGGTTAAAAGATAAAAGTTGCGAGATAAGGATTGAGCAGGTTGGAATTATAAAGAGAGAGGAGGGAATATCGGTTGAAGATGGAGGTGGAGGGGATTAACAAGTGCGAGTCCGCGTGAAGGAAGAGATAGAGCGAGGGAAAAGCGTGAAGTTGCACGTTAGTTACCTGGCATTTGCTAATGTTCATACCATTAGGTTGCAAGGTTCCCAAGCGGACTATGAAGCGGCGTTCTTTCTGTTTTAATGTAACCTCTCTGGCGCTGGTGGAGGCCCAGGACAGAAAGGTCAGTGTGCGAGGTGGAGTTACAATGGCTTGCAACGGGGAGATACGGCAAGCCTTAGCAGAACGAGGGTGAGTGTTCGACAAAACGGTCGCCGAGTCTCCATTTCACCACGCCGATGTAAAGGAGGCCATACCTGGAACACCACATGCAGTAGATGAGATTAGAGGAGGTGCAGGTGAACATCTGTCTCACCTGGAAGGGCTTCTCGAGCGTGAGGGAGGGGGTTTAGGGACAGCTGTTACATCCCATGGTGGCTAACCGTTTTAACTGCACTTGCCAAGAAAGGCTTTGGAAAGAGAAGTGATGGTAAGTGATGGAGAGGTGGGGAAATGGATAGAGAAATAGGTCGTACAAAGATAAAAGGGAGAGATAGGGGAGAAGACGAATGAAGAGGTGGAGGGAGAGTGAACGGTCAAAGGGAGAGTGGGAAAAATGAGGAGAGAGGGGAGTTCAGAGCGAGTGGGTTGGCAAAAGGGGGAGAGGGAAGCATTAGAGAGATACAGGGAGAAGGAGGGAGAGATGCAGTAAGAGTGGGAGGGGAGAGAGGTTGGCAGAGAGCGGTCGGCACAGAGAGGGAGAATAGAGAGTGTAGGGGCGAGAATAACAGTTCAGAGAGAGAATAGCAGTAAAGATGGAGAGAGAGAGAAAGAGAGGAGGGAGAGATGTTGCATCATTCGCCGTGTGTTCTACTTTTAAGACAATTCCGAGGCAGCAATGGTTCTGTTCACTGAGTGTCGTGAGTCTTTGGGTCGTTCCTCCTCAGAGGTGATGAAGGTAGAGAATGTTGTTGTCCCAAGGCAAAGCCAGATCCATTCCAGGCAAGCAAGGACTAAATGCTTACTAGGGGTCGCCGGGAGTGTGGGGTTGAGGTCACAATCAGTTAAGCCGCGATCACATTGAGTGTTAAAACAGAGTGG
>NW_027601263.1:936261-941261 GCF_053455715.1 Rhinoraja longicauda
CCATCACTGACCACACTGATAATGTCACTGCTTGTCCAGACCCATCGCTGACCACACTGATAATGTCACTACTTATCCAGAGAGAAAGTGAGTGAAGAGTGTGGGGAGGAAGAGGAGATGAGTGTGGGGAGAAGGGGAGCTGTGTGGGGAGAGAAAGGGGAGGAGTGGAGAGAAAGGAGGAGGATTGTGGGGATGGAGGGTGGGAGGAAAGGGAGTGTGGGGAGAGGAATTTAATAGTGTGGGGAGAGAGAGGTAGTGGGGAGAGAGAGGAGGCAGGATGACCGTGGTGAGCGAGCGGGGACTGTGGAGAGAGACGGGGAGTGTGGGGAGAATGATGGGGAGGAGTGTGGGGAGAAAGGTGGTTTTAGGGGACAGGGGAGGGAGGAGTGTGAGAGAGAGGGAGGAAGGTTTGTGTGGAGAGAGAGTGGGAGGAATGTGGGGATGGAGGGGGTGGAGTGGGGAAGAGGGAGAGGAGGTGGGTGTGGGAGAGAGGAAGGTGTGGGGGGTGAGAGAGAGGAGGGAGTGTTGGGGAGGAGGGGGATTGTGGAGAGAAAGGAGGAATGTGGGAATTGAGAGGGGAGGACTGTGGGGAGAGGGAGGGGAGGAGTGGGGATACGGAGGGAGAGGAGTGTGAGAGAACGGGAGGAGGGATTGTGTGGAGAGAGAAAGGATGCAGGGGGGAGTGTGGGAGAGGGAGAGGAGGTGGGTGGGGGAGATAGGAAAATGTAGCAAGAGAACGGGAGGAGTGTGGGGAGAGGGGGAGGAGTGGGGAGACAGTGTGGGAGGAGTGTGAAAGAGAGGGAGGAAGGATAGTGTGGAGAGCGAGTTAGAGGAATGTGAGGATGGAGGGGAGGAGTGGGGAGAGTGAAACGAGGGTGGGGGAGGAATGTAGCGAGAGCGAGGGGTACAGGGGAAAGAGGTACAAGAGGAGTGATGGGAGAGAGTGGAGGAGTGGGGAGTGAGTGGAGGAATGTGGCAGAGAAATGGGAGGGGAGGGATAGAGGAAGGAGTGAGGCGAGAGAGGGGAGGTATGTGGGGAGAGAGAGATGGGGCAGAGAATGGACGAACGGGGGAGAGAGGTGAGGAGATAGAGGTGGAGGTGTGTGGGGAATGAGGGGGAATGTGGGGAGAGAGAGGGGGAATGAGGGAGACAGAGGGGGAGGAGTGTGGGGACACAGAATGAGAGGAGTGGTGAGTGTGTGGGGAGAAAGACAGAGTGTGGGGTGGAGAATGAGAGGAGAGTGGGGAGAGAGGGGGTGTGGAGAGAGATGGGGAGGTGTGTGGGGAGAGAGATTGGAGGTGGCAGGACAGATGGGAGTGTCGGGAGAGAGTGGGGAGGAGTGTGGAGAGAGGGGAGGAAATGGGAAGTCAGACGGTCAGAAAATTGGGGAGAGAGACGGGGGATCGGTATGGGAGAGAGAGAATGGACGGAGGGGGAGGGAGAGAGGCAGAGAGAGTGAGGAGTGTTGGGGAGACGCATTATGTGTTCCTCACATGTATGCAGGAGAAAGATATTTATTCATTTTAACCACTGCCTATTAAAATGAAAATAACAAATAAAAACGTCTGCACCGGCCAACGTGGATAGAGCAGCAAGATGCAGTGAGAGCTCATTAGAGATGAGATTAATTACTGATAGTGTCACTGCTTATCCAGACCCATCACTGACCACACTGATAATGTCACTGCTTATCCAGACCCATCACTAACCACACTGATAATGTCACGGCTTATCCAGACCCATCACTAACCACACTGATAATGTCACTGCTTATCCAGACCCATCACTGACCACACAGATAATGTCACTGCTTATCCACACCCATCACTGACCACATTAACGTAACACACAGGTATGTTCTTTGTATCATCCATTCCAAGGACATCTCACATACTGTCACAACCAGCTACCCAGTTCCATCGCACGCTGCTCAGATATATTTTCACCAGTGACAACATTGACAACATTTGCCTCGTGCTGATTGGTACGGACACCTCTGAACTCACTGATGGTTTCACGTCCCATCTGCTTATGATTCTGAACGCATTTGCGCTACAAATGAATACCCATAAACAGAAAAATCAAGACTTAACTGTTCCTCCAAGTTCCAGCGCTTTCCTCAGTTGTACTTCAAATATCTGCGAGGCCCTTTTGTGTAGTTCTGGTCACCATATTACAGATATGATGTCCTGTTGCCAGAGACAGTGCGGAACAGATTCACCAGGATGTTATCTGGAATGGACAGCGTTAGTTTGAAGACAGAATCAATTGGGTGAGATTGTTCTCCTTGGAGCGCAGGAGGACGAGGGGTGAACTTATAGACATGTTTTAGATCATGAAAGGAATAGATGTCGTGGATGCTCGGATTCTCCTGCCCTGAATAGGCGAATCGAGGTCCAGAGGACATACGTTTAAGTTGAAGGGAAAATCATTGAATAGGAATCTGAGGGGTAACTTTTTCACACAATAGGTGGTGGATGTATGGAACAAACTGCCAGATGAGGAATTTGAGGCAGGGACTATCCCAACATTTATGAAATAGTTAGACAGGTTGGGTACATGAATAGGACAGGTTTGGTGGGATATGGACCAAATGCAGACAGGTGGAACTAATGTAGATGGGGCCTGATGGCTGGTGTGGGCAAGTTGGGCTGAAGGGCCTGATTCCACACCATATCACTCTATGACTATGAGTACAGGGCTGAACTACCTCCTCTGGCACCTCGTTCCACACACCCACCACCCTTTGTGTGAAAAATACCCCTCAGGTTCAGAATAAATTTCACCCCCTCATCTTAAACCTGCTCCCCATGGTTCCTGCTTCCCCTTCTCTGTGCGTCTGTCAGATCTATTCCTCTCATTATTTTGTTGATCTGTAGAAGATCATCCCTCATCCTCCTGCATCAAGAGATATAGGCCTCGGTTGCAGTTCATCGGTACCGACACTTCAGAACTCACTGGTGGTTTCACTTCCCATGTGCGTCTGATTGTGAACACACTTGCACGACAGCTGAACATCCAAACAAAGAATAACCAAGACTTAACTGCTCCTCCAAGTGCAGCGCTCTCCTCCGTCGTACTTCAAATATCTGCGAGGCCCTTTTGTGTAGTTCTGGTCACCATATTATACAAATGATGTCCCGTTGCCAGAGGCAGTGCGGAACAGATTCATCAGGATGTTATTTGGAATGGACAGCGTTAGTTTGAGGACAGATTTGATCGGGTGGGATTTATCTCATTGGAGCAAGAATGCAGAGGGATGACCTTACTGAGGCTTGTAAAATTATGTCAACTATAGCAGGGTTGAGTAGATGGTCACAGTTATTTCCCAAGCTGTGAGATTCTCAACCCAGAGAACCTACGTTTATTCGAAAGGGGAGAGGTTTAAGGGAATTCTGACTTCAAATATGCAACAATCTTTTCATTTGAGGCGGTGGGGATAGATACCATCACAGCAAATAAACAGCATTTAGACAGCCGTTGTTTCGGATAGGAATGGAGGGATATGGGACAAATACAGGTGAATGAGATTACCGTAGATATGCATCTCGGTCCGAATGGACGAGTCGGGCCGAAGGGCCTGTTTCCCTGCAGTTCCCATGACTGGAATCAGCGGTTCTGTAATCACTAATGTGCTCTGTCATCGGCCTCCCCAGTTGTAGCCACATAGCAGACACATCACTGACTGCACAACAGTGGCGATACTGTATTGGGTGGTGGTGTCACCAACAACGGAGGCACATTGTTCATCTCCCTCACAAGTGTCCAACAGGTGCTTCACTCTCCTCAAACTAAACTCTAGCCTAGAAATCCGAGGAATTACACGCCAACAGGTGTCGAATTTTCTCAAACCTGCAGTTTAAACAACAACACGATATAACTGCCTATCATATACGTTGGTCGTTTTAATATGTCTCAGATCATTGAAGTGTTTCTTTCAGTTTCTATGTGTGCCAAATATATACAGCAGGAAGGGAGAAACGCTCTCGTATTAATTAATAAATAGGCACAGAAATACAGACTGAGTGTGTGTGAGAGCTCTCTTGAATTAACTGGAATTTAGGATGAGGGGTGATCTTGACGAAACATATAGAATTCTGAAGCAGGGTCTCCACCCATTCCTTTTCCCAAGAGGTGCTGCCTGTCCCGCTGAGTTACTCCAGCTTTTTGTGTCTATGTTCTGTTTAAACCAGCATCTGCAGTTCCTTCTTACACATATACAATTCTTAAGGGATTGGACAGGCTAGATAGAGGAAAAATGTTCCCGATGCTGTGGGAGTCCAGAACAGGGATCACAGTTTACGAATAAGGGGTAGCTCAATTATTACTGAGATGAGGAAAAACTGAACTGTCGTCGGCCTCCCCAGTTGAGATGAATTGTGAATCTGTGGAATCTGAGGGGTAATTTTTCACATAAAGCATGGTGGGTGTGTGGAACGAGCTGCCAGAGGAGGTAGTTCAAACCTGTACCCATAGAGTCATAGAGTGATATGGTGTGGAAACAGGCCCTTCGGCCCAACTTGCCCACTCCAGCCAAAATGCCACATCTACACTAGTCCCACCTGTCTGCATTTGGTCCATTTCCCACCAAACCTGTCCTATTCATGCACCTGTCTAACTGTTTCATGAATGTTGGGATAGTCCCTGCCTCAAATACCTCCTCTGGCAGTTTGCTCCATTCATTCAACACCCACTGTGTGAAAATGTTACCCCTCAGATTCCTATTCAATCATTTCCCCTTCACCTTAAACGTATGTCCTCTAGACCTCGATTCTCCTAATCAGGGCAGGAGAAGCTGAGCATCTACCCGATCTATTCCTTTCATGATCTAAAGCATGTCTATAAGATCACCCCTCATCCTTCTGCGCTCCAAGGAGACCAATCCCACCCAATTGATTCTGTCTTCAAACTAACGCTGTCCATTCCAGATAACATTCTGGTGAATCTGTTCCACACTGTCTCTGGCAACACGACATTGTTTCTATAATATGGTGACCAG